>NW_021318667.1:467387-478949 GCF_001605985.2 Dendrobium catenatum
GAATAGCTTGACTTGCTAACACAAATGGATCAAACTTCTTGTATCTTCTATTATATTTTACATATACTAAATCATATGCATGGTGAAACCTTGTTCCTCTATTCTGTACTGGATCATGCCATTAACAGTTAAATAAATATACAAAGTTCTCATCTTCACCTAGGTATTCCAAGTCAAGAACCTCATTCAGAATACCGTAATAATCACACTCATCTTTTTCATGAGTGTTCCCTCTAATACATACTCCATAATTTTTAGTTTTTCTTCCTTCACTCCATGACTTGGTATGAAATTTAAACCCATTCACTATATATATTGGCCAAGTTTTTACTTTTCGTATTGGACCCCATACTAGTGCTTGCAAACCTTTATCGAAATATTTGTTATCAGAGTTTTGTACTTATAAATATTTTCAAATATTAGTATTTTTATATTAAATAGTATTTAAATTTTTAAATTAATATGCTCACATATGATCTGAACCAAGTAGGAAATTCATTTGCAACAGATTGCTCAATATCCCTCGAATCTGTCAAAGGCAAATTGCTTACGAAATACTTGATGACAAATAATACTTTAGTATTTTAAATAAATATTATTCATTATTAATATTATGCAAGAACTTACTCTAAGATTGGCTCAACTTCTTCACAGTTCAATAACACATACAAATTTGCTATTTTTATTTCTAAATCGTTCAGAAATATTTCAACACATTTGCACCTGGGGTTTCCTTGCCTTCTAAATACTGATAGTGCAGCATGTGATTGTTCTTCTACATTAAAGTTCATATTACGACCAATCTTTGTTCTTGTACTCCTTATATGGGGCTTGAAGTAGTAGGAGCAAAAATGAGTGGTTTCTTGAGACAGATATGCTTCACATATTGATCCTTCGGTTCGTGTTTTATTCTTAGCATATTTCTTCAACTTATTCAAACATCTATTGAACAATTACAATTATCAAGTTAATAAAAATATGTTATCTCAACTTAGTCAAAAATATTTGAGACTTAGTAAAAATATCTTACCTTTCGAAAGGATACATCCAAAGATATTGTATAGGTCCACCAACTCTAGCTTCGTAAGGTGGATGGACTGGAAGATGTTCCATAGAATCAAAAAAATTTGGGGGAAATATCTTTTCTAACTTGCAGAGGATGATTGGTATGTTATCCTCGTACCTTCGTAAAGTATCTTCTCTTAGTTTAGATGAAGATAGGTCTTTGAAGAAAATGCTAAGCTCAGTCAACAGATTTGATATGTAATCGGGTAACAAACATATTATGATCGGAAGAAGAACCTCCATAATTATGTGACAATCATGACTTTTAAGTCCAAATAACCTTACAGATTTCATGTCAACACATCGTCTTATATTTGATCCATAGTTATCAGGCATTTTTAAACCTTTAAACTACTGACATATCGGTCTTTTTTGCTCTAACGTGAATGAGTATGGAGCTTTGGGCTTCATTATTTTACCACCAATTGTTGTTACTAACTCCTGATTTTTTTTGCCGACAGTACTCTTGAATGTCCATCATTGCTTTGACATTATCTTTACTCTTACCTTTAACATTCATAATTATATTAAATATATTGTCCAAGAAGTTCTTCTTAATGTGCATAACATCCAGATTATGTCTTACCAAATTAGTTATCCAATATGGTAATGTCCAGAAAATACTCTTTTTAATCTAATTATGTTCAACACCATAACCCAAAAATTTAGATTCTGATAGAATTGGAAAATCAATAATTGTTGCAATGTCAAAAAGTCTCTATAGTACATCATCAGCACTTAATCTGGGTGAAGGAGGCGACCACTCAACTCTGTTTTTGATGAATGCTTCTTTATTTCTTCGAAACTGATGATTAGTAGGTAGAAACATACGATGACAATCAAACCAAGTATTTTTCTCTCCATATTTTAGTGTGAAAGCTTTACTATTCTCCATCTAGTAAGGACATGCTAATTTTCCTGTTGTGCTCCAACCAGACAACATACCATAAGCTGAAAAATCACCAATGGTCCACAATAATGTAGCTCGAAGTAGAAAATTTTATTTTATTGATATGTCATATGTGAGCACTCGTTCTTCCCATAATAACTTGAGATCATCAATTAATGGTTGCAAAAAAATATTAATTTTTTTTTTCTTTCGGATTATGTGATCCAGGTATTATAAGAGTTAAGAACATGTACGGAGTAGTCATGCACATCTCTGGTGAAAGGTTGTATGGTGTTAATATAACTGGTCAATAAGAGTACGGTGTAGCAGTTTAACTATAGGGGTAAAACCATCAGCACATAATCCTAATCTTATGTTGCGGGGTTCAGCAGCAAATGAAGCATGCACTCGATCAAAATGTTTTAACGCTTCAGCATCTTATGGATTAGAAATAATACCATTTTTTGTTATTTTCTCCTTATTCCATCTCTTATGACCTGCTGAACTCATTGATGCATAGAGTCGCTGAAGTCATGGAATGATTGGTAAATAAAATAAACAGAAATATGACACATCTTTCTTTTTACGATGTTATTTTCCCGAGTTTGGCTTAAACTGAGGAGCATTGCAAGTGCAACAATAAACTTCTACTGCATCAACCTTGTAGTATAACATACATCCATTTATATAATAATCAATTTTTGTAGCAGTGAGACCCAGCTTGGATACTAATTTCTTCGTTTGGTACAAGTCTGAGGGAATTAAATTATCTGCTGGATTAGTTTCCTTCATAAGACCAATAAAGTCATTGAAACAATCATGGGGAATATTATACTCAATTTTAATACATAGCATCCTCACTACAATAAATAATTCTTAATGTGTACTGCAACCATCCCAAATTAGTTTTTGAGCTGAATGTAATAACTCAAAAAATTTTTGTGTTTCTACATTTGGTTGCTCTTCCACACTAGACCTTAAATTATGACCTGCTACATCAAAAATAAGTTCTTCATAGGGTCTATTCATTTGATTTTCATCAAATGTTTCATAAGCTGTAGATGAATCGACATGAGCATCTCTGTGTGGCTCGTACTCGCCATGTGATGTCTAAATCCAGTAGTTTGGAAGAAATTCCCTAAGAAATAAATCAAGCTTCACATCATCGGGCTTGAGGAATGCTAGATTTTTATGCTTCAAACATGGACATCTAAACATTTTATCAAACTGAAAGGAAGGCAGTTGAGATACAACTTGAATAAAAGTTTCAAGTCCCTGTATAAATTCAACTGTCAATCTTTTTCGACCCGGCAACAATCTGTTATACATCCAACTTCTCTCTTCTTGGATAGTCATTTGGACGTTGAAGCAAACGTTTCCTTACATAGTTATGGAAACATTTATTATAACACATATGAAAATGTGCTATACTTTAAAACAAGTATATTAAAGCCAAATCTAATATCTCTAAGGGTCAAGCCACTCATGATTCTCTTTAATTTATTGACCACGATTCGGCACCATAAAGCATTACAGATCTCGCCACCATATTATAGAATTTTTACTGAAGTTTAAGGGAGACTATTCTATCACACAAGGCATGATCGCTGCCTCACAAATGGACCCATTGTGCACTTCCATTTGGAGGTACTAGGTTGAGTAATCAGTCATCATTAGATCAACTAGAGGATGTTCTTTACATCTCCTAATGCTCTTTATCAGCAATATGATTGTGCTGATAATATACCCTTCTCTTTCACTATCACTTTGAACAAAAGATTGAAGATATCTAAAACATGTATTATCTTATTGATAACTTGATCACCCAAAGTCACAATCCCCTCACTATATCTATTTTCATTAAAATTACACTCCATATATTCAATTTTAGATATACTCAAGCGAAAACCTTTAGACTCTTCAGTTGACCATCATAATTCAAGTCTAAGGAAAGTACTTAGTATATCCACTTGCAAATGTCTAGAGAGAACATCTGTGAATAAAGCAACAAATATTGGTCTGAAGGCTAATCCTTGATGTTATCCAACCGAATAAGGAAAGTACTTGGTCAAACCAGCTTGTGACATGTTAAAATTTAAATTTTCATCTAAATCTAATAAAGAAATATCATTTCTAATATTTTCTAACCAAGTCTTTGAAGGTTTACCTCTACCTCGCTTACTCACTCTCTCTATCTCTCTATCTCTCTCTCTCTCTCCTCTCTCTCTATATTACCTCTCTCTCTCTCTCTCTCTCTCTCTCTCTTTCCCTTAATTTTTCTCTCTCACTCTCTCTATCTCTCTCTCCCTCTCTCTTTCTATTTCTCTCTAGCTCTCTCTTTCTATCTCTCTCTCAATCTCTCTCTCTCACTCTCCTTCTCTCTTACTCTCTCTTACACTTGCTTGCTCTCTTTCTCTCTCTCTATATCTCTCTCCCTCTTTCTAGCTCTCTCTTATTATCTCTCTATCTATCTATCTCTCTCTCTCTCCCTCTCTCTATTTTCTCTCTCCCTCTCTCTATTTTCTCTCTCCTTCTCTCTCTCTCTCTTTTCTCTCTCCCTCTCTCTTAATCTCTTTCTTGATCTCTTGCTCTCACCCAAAGTCATAATCAACCCATTACATCTATCATTACTAAAAATATACTTAATAAATTCAAATTTAGATCTACTCAAATTATTACAAGACTATAAACTCTTGCAAATGTCTACATTACAACCTAAAGCATACACTAGATTACAAACTCTTGCAAATGTCTAATGAGAACAAATAATCACATAAAAAATTTTAAGTATACCTTGTAATCCCGGTTTTCCTTCAACACCCACAAACGCTAGGTCAGCCGGTGAGAGATCGACGGTTGCAAGACAATGTGCCTTCGATGGCGGCAAGTGTGGGGTCGGCGGCTGGAGAGAAGTCGTCGGCAGGAGAGAGGCTGCTCAATCTAGCACGAGGCGGGGGGAGGCGAAGGTAGAGCTCGACCGAAGTGAGAGAAGGTAAGTAGAGAAATAAAATGGGAGGCTCGGGCCTGTTCATTTTAGGGCTTTAATTGGCGGCTTTCCGGCGGCTAAACCCGCCGGTAATGAAATCACTTAACAACGGCGGTGTAGTCCATCGTTATACCACCGGTACTTTTAACTGCTGGCGGTTCGACCGGCGGTCATAGGACCGTCGGTAGTTCCGGCGGCCTGAACATAAATAACCACCGGTAGGCCACCGGTAATAACCGGTGGCCAAACAGCTAGTGAAATCGCTATTGTTACCGGCGGCCATACAACTGCCGGTTAAGGATGCCGGTAACACCTGAATTTCCTGTAGTTGTAGTTTCTTATAACCCATATTTATTATCCAGATATAATTTTCATATAAATGTTGAGATATGATCTGGTATCAAGGCAGTGAAATACATTTACAAGTACATCTACAAAGGGCATGACAAAATTTTAGTATCATTTTTGCAACAGAATAAACAGAATAATTTTGATAGATTCAACATTATAAAGATGGAAGATGGGTATCTGCACCAGAAGCATTATAGAGAATATTTGAATTTAATTTAAATGAGATGTATCCATCAATATGTAACTTACAATTATATTTAGAGGAGAAACAAAGTATTTACCACAAAGACAATTAGAATTTATTGGACATATTAAAAACAAATCTTGGGAAAAAATAATGTTGACAGAGTTCTTCAATCTCAACAAAATAGATTCAAAGGCAAGAAATTACCTGTACAGAGAAATTCCAGAAAAATATGTGTGGGATAAAACAAAAAAAGTTGGAAGAGAAGAAAACAATACGAGCAATTAGGTCGTATTAACACAACAAATCCAACCGACGGTGAAAGATATTATTTGAGGATTTTGCTAAATCATGTATACGGACCTGCATCATTTTTTGATTTATTACACGTTAATGGAATACAATGTTTAACATTTAAATAAGCTGCAAAGAAACATGGTTTGTTAGAAATGGATAAATATATATCATAGTGTTTAAATGATGCATCTATTTATCAAATGCCATATGCATTCAGATAGTTATTTGCTATTATTCTTATTTACTGTGAGCCAACTAATATTCGTCAATTATGGATTGATTACTACAAAGATTTATCTCATGATTACCAAAAAATAATTTGCTTACTGATGTAGAATGCATGATAAAAATATTAACAGATATAAAAGTACATCTTAAAAGAATGGGGAATTCACTTGATGAATTTGATTTACCAAAAATGCAAGTTTAGAAATTGACTCTACTGGAATTCATGATGAGCTTTATAATAAAGAAATAATGGAGGAGCTAAATGTAGTTACTACTGCTAAAGATATAGACAGTATTAATTTCCTCAATATTACTTAGAGGAGTGCCTATCATGAAATTATCAAACGTGTTAATAAAAAGCAAAAGGGCATATTTTTTATTGATGATCCTGGAGGTACTGGAAAAACATATTTATATCGTGCTATACTTGCAACTTTAAGAAGTCACGGTCATATAACATTAGCAATAACTACATCAGGAGTAGCAGCATCAATCCTGCCTGGTGGTCGAACAGCTCATTCAAGGTTTAAAATTCCTATAAATTCGACATAAAGCAGCATGTGTGCAATTATTAAGCAAAGTGGTCTTGCTCAGCTATTGATTAAATCAAGTATTATAATTTGGGATGAAGCACCTATGGTCAAATGTACAGCAATGGAATCTTTAGATAGAACTCTAAGAGATATTACGAATACATCCAACTACTTTGGTGGTAAAGTTGTAGTATTTGGAGGTGATTTTCGATAAGTATTACCAGTGGTAAGACGTGTAACTAGATTGGAAATGATTAACTATAGCTTGGTAAAATCATACTTATGGTTAGACATGGAAGTTTTTAGATTAAAGGAAAATATAAGAGCAAGAACAGATCATTTATTTTGTGAATTCATACTTAGAATTGAAAACGGAGATGAAGAAGAAACTGAAGATGGATTAGTGCATATTCCAGATGACATGATTATTGAATATTTAAATGATGAGAATTCTGAAGATTTATTAATAAATATAATATTTCCTTGTCTCCAACAAAATGGTGTATCTTCAGAATATATTATGGAAAGAGCTATACTAGCAACCAAAAATGAGTTTGTTAATAAACTTAATAAAAAAACTTATTATGTGCATCCCTGGAGAAGAGTTTGTTTATTTCAATTTTGATAGTGTTATTGATGATACATCAAATCTTTATCAAGTTGAATTTCTTAACGCATTGACACCAAATGGACAACCTCCTCATCGCCTTATTCTCAAGAAAAATTGTCCAATAATGTTATTAATAAATTTAGACCCATCAAATAATTTGTGTAATGGGACACGACTGATTTGCAAATCATTTATGCCTAATGTTATAATTGCTGAAATTTATACCGGGCAATTCTCTGGGAAAATTATTATGATACCTTGGATTCCATTATGTACAAGTGAAGATGAATTTCTACCATTCAAATTTAAGAGGAATCAATTTCCTATACGATTATGTTTTACAATGACAATCAATAAGTCACAAGGTCAAACAATTGCCAATGTTGGGATTTATCTTCCATGTCATGTTTTTTCGCATGGACAATTATATGTAGCATTATCAAGAGGCCTTTCAATGAGACAAACAAAAGTCTTTATTATGCCAGATATATATGCTTCAATTCAAGGTGCTTATACAAAAAATATTTTATTTAAAGAGGTTTTTAAATCTTCAGAATAATCAACAGGTACTCTCATCCAAATTTTTAATTATTTGTTATACATTCATATATTTTCTATTAAATATATTTTACAATATTTTTTTTATTAATTTTTGTTTATTAAGTTTTCAAATCCAAATCTACCATCAGGTATGTAAAGTATTTCTTAAATTTAAAATAAATTTATTTATTGTTATTTTTAATGATATAATTGATTTATGTTTATTTATTTTTACCCAGATATAATTTTATTAGTTTTAAAAGTTTATGAAACAAGGACAATATACAGACAGAGGGATAAAAAGAAAATTCTTAGGCGGGACTTACAATTTATTGGATTGAGGTATGTAAATTTATTAGTACTCCTATTTATTTATATTTTTTTGAAATAATTTTTATGTTGTAGGTCTGAAATAGTAACTTTAACTTTATGGGAATCACTAGCAATAAAAGATGGAAAGCAATTAGAAGATATGGTGAATGAAAAACCCATGATTTTTGTGAAGGGAGTTGTTGGAAAACAATTTAATGGTACGCTATCTTATATGTATTATATTTAAATATTATATCACTCTAACATCAATTGCATATTTAAATATCAGGTTTTACGCTGTCATCAACAATGTCAATAATTATAGAAATCAATCCAGATTTGCCAGCAATAAAAGAATTGATGGATTGGTATCATTTTAGTTATTTATAAATTTCTATTTATATTTTTTATAAATTTTTTCTTAATTTATAATTAACTCTATAGGTTCAATGAGATTGGTTTTCTCCATGCATCATCAAATTTTGAAGTTTATGTGATGGCAGATTTATTCAAAATCAAAACTTTAGAACTTTTAGCAGGAGAGGTAATATTTATATTAATTTTTTTTTAAAAATTATTTTATTGTTTTTAAAATAATTTTTTCAGATGAAATATTATGCCACCAAAGTTATAATAAAAGGTTTACAACAAGAAGAAAGTATATGGTATCCCTCTTGTAATACATGTAAATCGAAGGATGCCGTTGTGCGCTGTGCTAAATGCTCTAAAGAAAATATTGTTTATAGTTTGAGGTAATGATTTCTTAAATTTTTGTTTGAATTATAAAATTGTTAAAATTCTTACTAATTTTTTTGTTCATAAACTTGTATAGATATCTTATCAAATTATATGTTCAAGATGATACTTCAAATGCAATTTTCATGCTATTTGATGGTGAAGCTAAAAGTATTATTGTTGTGCCCGTTTTGGAATTAGAAAACATAAAGGTAATTATATATGTTGTAGAATTTTATTTAAATTAAATTTTATTTATATGTAATTTATTTTTTGATTTATTTTTGTAGGTGACAAGCATAGAAGAATATGATAAAATAATCAAGAATTTTTGCGACAAGGAGATGACCTTCATAATTAAGGCTCAAGACAAAATTTATGGAAATCGAACTTTCCGTTTGCTAACAGTTCAATCAATAAAAAAAGACTCTCATGAAATTAACCATGGCATATAAAAAAAAAATCAAATTAGAGGAAAATTAAGTTAAACTAATTATGAACATTACTTTGCGAACTCTTTTATCATTGTACTCATGTTTTATATACATTGTTTAATTTGTCATAAATATACTTATAAGAAGTTTTAGATTTGCTTTTGAAGATGTTTAATTTTATAACTTTATTTTGTATTTTATGTTTGCCTTATGTTTAGTATAAATTGTCTTGATGAATTTTTTTGTGATTTAATACTTGAGATAACATTATACATAATATTTTTAAAATCGTTAATGCCGGTCCCAAGCGCAGATGAAAAAGGCTGAGTGTTTATTTTTGTTACAATAAAACTACTTCCACAACTACTCTGGATCCTCACAAAATTCTTATTTCTCCTTGAACATCTTGAGCACTGCAACCATGCTATCACATAAACAAATAAAGATCATATATGAAAAGGAAATGAATAGTTCAATAAAAATTTTTAAAACTGTCTATGCCAGCCCCAAGCCCGGATGAAAAAGTTTAAGGGTTTATTTTTGTCAAATTGCTCTTTAGAATATTAGGTTATAGACTTGAACTGTATAAAAAATATTCATGTTCGTGAAAATAATAGATATTGATTCAATGCCCTACTTTTTATTTGATTAGCAGATTTTCGCATAAATGCAATAAGCTACCTGTTATAAACTCTATGTAGACTTATTGTGTACTTTGTAGATAATTGGATTGGAGCCTTCTGAAACTAGCGTCATTTTTGGGACAGTCCAGGTAGTAATAAGAGTCAATGCACTTCTCATAAGTTGCTTGCAAGCTCTTTTCTTTATTTTGTTTAGATCTATTTTACAATCTCTTTTCTATATTTAAGTTGAGATATATTTTGCAGGTTATATACCAAGTATTATGGATGTTAAATTGATTGATGAGGTTATAAAGGTTTGTTTGTTGGATCTGCCTTTGCATTCTCCTTTATAAACTGACAATGCTTAAAAATTATAAGAACTAGATATATCTTGGGCTTTCATTCTTCTATTAAGGAGTCTTCTTTGAACTGTATCAGTAATGAAAGAGTCACTTGATATATTTTTGTCGTTACCTACTTGGATATTCTGCCATCAAATTATAAATCATACAATATCTCATTTAGAGACACCACTCTTTGATCATAAGATATTGTCAAAATCTTATCAAGCAATTATGTTTCTGCTTGCTTTTCTTTTCTTTTCTTTTTTCTATTGCTTTCAACACGTTTAATTTTCTAGAAAATGTTGCGCATGTTGCATCTTTAATTGATATATGAGAACTTTTTGATAAATAATGATAAATAACACAGCCATATGCAAGTTAAATCACATGAATACAACTGGAATGTTGCCTACTTTGTGCATAGCAACTTCCTTGAAGTATTGTCATTAGCATTATAAAATTTAAGGCTATTTGCATATCTTAGTTGAAGTTGATGGGTGTCCATGTATAATAAATATCACATCATCATTCGATTCATTCCATACACTTGAGTTGTTAAGATTTGTACTTTTGGAATACTAATCTACCTTTGGTTGCACTATTCTATATTAATTGAATCTCTTTGCTATTTTTCTTATGAAGTATTGGAGTAAAATAAAATATTGATTCCGTCATAGCTTCATTGGAAACGAAGAATGATAAGAAATTTTATATCACTGAATATTTGAAGACAACCATTTCTTACATTCCTAAAATATTAGATAAGCACTGCTTAAGCTGTTGAAGTTGTGAGAACCTTAGCTTTGAAAAGGGCTTGCTGGTAAGCACATTTGCTTTCTGATATATTTATTGTAGATATTTATCTCTCTCTTATTCATTGCAACAACTTGTTAATTCTTCAGGATGGCATTTCTTCAGGAGTTGCTGCTGCTGCTGTCGTTCATGTGGCAAGAAGGCAAGAAACTGCAGGAAAGATTATTGTAATAAGGGCCATCCATTTAAGTGAAATTGCCGCACCTTATTTTGATTGATCATGCATTCCATTCCACAAACACGTTTTTGCTATGTTTGAAAAGCATTTTGAGATCTATACATTTCTTTCTCTTGAACTTAGAATAAGTGCATCATCCTGCTCAATAGTAAATGATTAGCAAAATACTTGCACAGTTGATGTGTTTTCTTTTTGAGGATTGTATGAATTTAATACTAAATTCATACATATTTCATATATAAATAACATTTTGACATTTTAAGCTTCTAAGTCCTAACCAATATTTTGATAGTTGCAATTCAGTGCTTTCTAGATTCATTAAAATTGGGTGTGAAGATTTTTTTTGGAATTTTATAAGAACTGTTTATTGGGGCAAAATTTGTATTGAGAGGTTCTTTGTGGCTTATGGTTTCATTACATGTATGTGGTGTGATGGAGGT
>NW_021318667.1:479091-479312 GCF_001605985.2 Dendrobium catenatum
ACTGAACTGTTTGAGCTATGGCAGATCCTGCATTTTGGGGAGATTGGAGATGTTGATTGCATTTACTGATCTGATACGAAATTCAAATTTATCAAAAAGGAAAATGGAGTTTAATTAAAATTATCTTGGGCTAATTTTGGTCAAATTTGGGCTCAAATTGAACTTAATTTAACTCAAACCGAACCGACTCGGGTCTAATGTAACTTGACTATGCTAACGTA
>NW_021318667.1:479412-538901 GCF_001605985.2 Dendrobium catenatum
AATATAACTCATTCAAATAGCAACTATTCAAACACATCCACTGGTCCTCACCCTCCTTACCCCTACCTATATTATTACCCCTATCCGGTGTAGCATGAATACGGTAGACCATCTAGACCACCAGAGGTTGGCGCTAGGGATCATGCAGCTGCAACAGATAAGCGTCAATACATTGAGCCTGAGGGCGATAAGTAAGTTCAGTTTATGTTATTAAGTTGTTTATATTTTGATATATTACATATTATTTATAAAAAAAGTTACCTACAGCTTCAATTCTTTAAGGTCACCTATACAACTTGATCCAGGATATTATAAAGAATAAATATGATGCTCCATACTCATTCTAAAAGAAGATCCTAAAGGCTGTTGGAGATATGTGGTTTAGAGAATTTCAGGTATATTTATTTTATATGATTTCAAATATGTGATTTAATCTATATTAATCTTTTATGTATTGCCTAAATTTTTACAGAAAAAATTTAGGTGGTTGCATGAGCACACCACGAGTACCAGAACCAATTTTTAGAGCAGAGGAGCGACCCATCTCAGGGACATGTTCACGAACATTAGAAAGTTTGGGCAGCGTCCAAATTAGATTGGAGAGGGCGTTTGGGCTGATTTGAGTAGTGCTTGGGTGACCCATGAGTTTAGAAAAATAAGAGAGCAGAACAAGCAGAATAGAGCCTCTAATTGTAGGGGTTTAGGAATCTCTCTTCATACTGGTGGATCTGTTCCTTATACGAAATATAAACGGCGGCTAGTTAAAGTTTTAAATTAGTTTATTAAATATATTTATGTTATTATAACTATATCTTAAATTTTCAGAAAGAGTATCTTGGTCGGGAGTCAACACTACTGGAGTTGCATACAAGAACTCATCAACATCAAGCTGACCATCAGTGGGTTGATAAAAATTCTAAGAAGGCTCATGTGAGTTAAATTTTTTGGAGGTTTAGAATAAAAATTTATTTTAATAAAACTAATTGTAATAACAATATATTTTATGGCTATATTCTGGCAGGATAATTTTGTATGAGCTCGAGAAAGTCGACAGTCCACTAGTGAGGGATCATCATCAGGATCGGCCAACACTTCTGAGTATCATACATGGTCAGATGTTGTTGGTGGAAGATAAAGGGGGAGGATATATGGCTTGGGTTCACAGGGCTATGCTTATGAGGGGGGTTCATCCATCTCAGCATTTTATGATCCAAGTGAAGCTAAAGACACTGTGAGTCAGAGGGTTGCAGTATTGACTAGAGAGATTGAAGAAATGAGAAGGGTTCAAAATCAGATGCAAGCAGAGCTGCAATCCTACAGAGTTGAAAATCAAAGGAAGCAAGAGGAAGTGCAGCGATGAACATCTAGAGATAACGAGGATACAGCTGCGGAGTAGAACTTTTTTATGTTTATTGTGAACTTGTGAATTTGTAAACTTCTGAACTTGGGAACTTGTAAACTTATGTTATATGGTTGAACATATTAACTTTGTTTATATTTAATATTTTGTTTGGTTGTGCTTATGTATATATTTGTGATAGTTGATTGAATATAGCGGCGTGTTACCCAAAACTTATTATTATATATTGCTTTCTGTATAGGTTTAGAATTTAGGATGAACCTCCCTCAAATAGAGGGGAGGCTGTTAATGTTTTTTCAGGTGCTACAGGTTTTTGGCGGCCAATCGGTGGTTTGGCCACTGAAAACGATGATACCGGACGGCTGATTGATGCCACCGGTAAATTCTTTTAACCACTGGTAATATACCGGCAAATTACCGACATCACCCGGCGGTTAACCAGTGAAATACCGTCGGTGTTGTCCACTGGTCGGACCGTCGGCATTGGCCGCCGGGTAACCGTAGGTGTAATAACGGCGGTGTATCGACGCTTGCCGGTGGTTCTTCGAACTCACGCCAGCCGCTGTAACCCTCGGTATATAGACCGCCGGTTAGCCGTCGGTAAGAGTACCGGCGTCGCAATGGCCGAAACATCGTCGGTACAAAAATTGGTCTTAACCAGTGGTATAAGTTGTCGACTATTAAAATTGCTAAAAAAAGACTGCTGGCAATAATTTCCGACGCCATATTTACCGGTGGCTTTCGAACGGCCGATAAACCGTCGGTGTTTTGGAAAACTGCCAGTTTTACCTGCAAAGCCGCCGGCAAAAACCACCGGTATTAATTGAATTTTCTGTAGTGTACCCAACGATTATCTAGAATATAATTTCTCACTTTTACTTATTGACTATCATTTCTTCTGTGATAAATTGGATATGAGACCTCACCAATTATTGTTTGAGATGAGAAAGATCTAGGATATTTATTCTTGCATAATCCTTTCTTTATACAAGGATTGTTTTTGTTTAATGTTCCACATGGACCATGCATCATATGTTTCACAACTAATTCATGTAGTCTCTTAAACTTCGATGGATCTAGCAATTCTACAGACAAAATTCTATCAAATTGCACCGGAGTTGACATCTTAAAGCCAGTCTTCAAAATAAGTAAAAAATGTGCATTTGGAAGACCTCTTTTTTGAAATTCTATAACATATGAATGAGCAGCCACACCTCTAAAAATAGATTTTTTTTAAAAAAAGGATCCTTTAAATCTTATAATTTAGCTCTAAAAATCATGTAGTTAAGTCTGGCCTATCTTGTATGGATTGCCCTGGTTTTAACTCATTCTGAATTTCTTGCCAATCAGGATTGCATGTAATTGTTATGAACAAATCAGGTTTTCTAAAATATTGGACAAGAGCCATTGCGTCCAAATATCTATGTCTCATGTGATGAGGTCCTCGAATAAATGAGGGTGGAAGTATATTTTTTTGACCGACAGTATTGCTTAATGTTTCACCAGCTGCCACACTATCAATAATTCCTTTATATAATTTTGATCTGATTGTATGCTGATTTTTTTCAATAAAAATCCAATCGACTTGTTTTAATCTTTACATACATGTCAACAACATATTGATGCAATAATCTACCAGCATATAAAATAATTGATTTAGTATTTTCTCGAATTTGAAGCTTGTAACTATAATATTCTCTACATGAATTCCTTTCCTTTGATGACTTATGAATGCTTATAAAATTAAAAAAAAAAGTATTTTAACATTTGGTAATATAATATAATAAAAAAATTATTAAAAATAATAATATAATAATTTACCATGTTCTTCTTGGATTAATAACTCTTTCTCTATTGCAGGCTGAGCTATTATTTGGATAGGCACATAATCATTACTTCTTTGAAATTTAGAAGTTCGATTGATATTTTGATGCAATCCAACTTCTCCATTTGGGAATAGAATAGGATATTGCAAAGGGTCATAACATCAGAAGTTCGATTGATATATTGAAAAGAATGTTTGATCTTTCGATATGTGTCATAATGTGAAGTCAAAATGATGTCACGTTCTGCTACACATGTTGTATTATTTCCTTCAATCCATATTGCTGCTACTTGTGACATAGTATGAGAATTATAAACTCTTTGATCTAATCGCACATCAAATGCAATGCTTATTTCAAAATTTACCAATAATTCTCTATTATTCAAATATCTGAAGAATTGTGCGTAAGGATTTTGAGAAAGTATATCCATCTATTTATTCACCAATTCTTCTGAAAGATTCAAGTCTTCTATAACATTCATTCTATTATTTACTTCAGTATCATTATAATAAATATATAATTGAAAAAAACATGGGCCATTTGATCCTTTTGCAATTGGTGGTAGACTATGATAAATTTGTCTCTGAGCTCTAAATGTGTAAATTCCTTATCTTGAATTTGCTAATTTTTTATTGATATGAGCTCCGAAAGATGTGAATGCAAATATACTATTATATCCCCTGATCTTGGCTCTGAATTCTTTCAATTCAGATGAAGTCGATGTGAATAATTCATAAAGTTGCTCAGGGACATTTGTCGGTGCAACCAAAACCGTTCCATTATAACAACAAAATGTTGGTGGCTCATAATGGAATTTCTTTGCATTACAATAGGAACACATACGTGATTCCTGCATTACTAACATACTTAAATCATATTCTATAATCACATCTTTCATATTGGACACTTCAGAATCTGTTTTAAAAAATATCATACTTTTAAATTTAATATCTAGAAATATATGTAATGATTAAATAATTACTAGAAACTTACATGTTGAATGCGATGATGATGGACAAACATGCAATTTCAAGATCTGAAAATTGCTTTCTTCTTTTTCTAGCAAGAATAATGGCTTCCGTTTTTCTTTTCTTTTCCTCAGTGGACATTTTAGCATATTTATCTCTATTATATTGTATTTTTCTTTGTCTTTACATGTCAAATATATTTATAAAATTATTAACAAAGTAATTAATAGATATTAACGATGATAAATAAATTAATAAGTTTGAAATGTATGATCGACACTTTAAAATTTTTTCAATATTATTTGTATAAGCACTTAACATGAGCGAGTAAAAAATGAGGATTCATAATGCTATAATCTTTCTATTGGAAGACTATGTTATTTGTATGGTCTAACGTGAGCTCTGCGGGGTGGAGATCTATGTCACTACTGCTAGATTTATATTATTGTGGATATTTTGGATGTGCTTTCTCCCTTTAATTATACAAATATTTACTATGTTGGATTCCATTTCCTTATTTAGTTGCATGTTAGATAAAAATTGCAATATATCTTTTGTTTATATTCTTTGTATAGTAAAAAAAAATTGCTATTTCTCTTTATGTTGATTTTATAAGAAATAGTTTGTAGGAACAAACTCTATATTTACAATGCATATTAGAGAAGAAGAAGCACTCAATTCTCCCACCTTCATGAATTTTCTAATTTCATGACCACTTATTCTTTTCTTTTCATTCATTTTTCTGTTGAGATCTTATATGCACTTTAGATGTTTCTTAAAAAGTGCTTTTTAGCAAAAGCCTTTCTTATTTAAAATTTAATAGTATATGTTTCCATATATGCTATATGACGCAGATTAAGGTTCCCTCACTCCACCACCCATAAATAACTACTTATGATTTTCATATTTTTCTATTTATAGGAAAAAAATTCTAGAGATTTACATTTGGAACAATCATATGGCTATAAAATTAGGTGCTGAAAGGCTAAGGTGTGGAAAATACTTCATTTTGGAGGATATCAAGGTAGTGAAAAAGGCTTATGAGAAAGAGCTGTTGTTTTTCTTGGTTAGACCTTCTGGATTTTCTGATAATTTTGGTTATATCTAGGATTTTCCTTTTGAATTCTTTTATGTAGTCGCGCAATTACAATTTATCTTAATAAAGTTTATACTTAGATAGTTTTCTCGACTGTGTATTTCGGGCTAATTTAAGAAATATGAGTCATTTGCAACAACGGACTATTAAGGATAAGAAGATATGGACTAGATTTGGAAATGACTAAGAATAAAGCATTAGAAGCTACCATAGAACATGGCAAAGTAGCCTTGCCATGCTTGACATCATTCCGATTCTTCCAAGAGAGGTAGACTATGGTGCAGTAAATTTTAACAATACCTGAGTTACGACCTGTTAGCTTCTTTAGCTCCTGTAAACAGCGATCCAGAGAATGGAAAACAGGAATGTGAAAACCCCAATCAAGCATCTTCACAATGACTTCAACCATATATTTGCAATGAACAATAATATGCTCATACGTTTTATTTGATTGGCAGCCTCTAGCACATAGAGCATTCTTAGAAATCCTACGGTTCTTAAGAAACAAATTAGTTGGAATTGTTGATTTACCAAGCATCCACCAAAAAATTTCCACCTTTTTATTTAGTTTAAGCTTCTTCCCCATTTATAGTACCCATCATCCTCCAAGGTAAATCTGTTAAATAACAGCTGCTCATAAGCCAAAGCAAAATCTGTTTTACTCGAATACATGTTAAGCAGCTCCACCCGATCCTCCTCCTCATATTCAATATGGATTTGAATAATCAATAAGATTAAGTCAGGATGAAAGGCCCTTTGTAACACGGTGAAGTCCATTCACCACTACTTAACAAAAGCTGTTGAACATAAACACCATCTAGAAAATCACAGTCAGCATATGTTTGCCACCGATTGATGCATTTATCAAGCAACCATACATCATTCAAACATTAATCTTGTCACCCTTGCCCACTTTCCATCTAACAACATTTTCAAATGTCTTCCACCATCCAACAAAATTTGCCAGGCACTAGAAGTAATCTTTTTTTAGGCACCATTCATAACATCACGACTAAATTTAAATTTCATTGTTCGATGGAACAACAAATTCGGATTCTGCATAAAGTTCCAAGCCAATTTAGATCTAAGAGATCCAACTTTGAGTAAAGGAGAATGCAAAACCAACCCTCTCATACTTCTTGGTTTGCAAATTTCTCCCCAAGCAACATAATGCATCCCATTAGTACCATCAGTTTTATGCTAAATGAAATTTCTACAAAGTTTTTCCAACTCATGTAACACTCTTTTGGGCACCAAAGAATGAGTGATTAAGAAATTTGGCATAGAAAGAAAAGAGCTTTCAATGAGAGTGAGCTTATCTCCCATTGACAAAGACTTCTTACCCCAAGCATTAAGTTTATCCAAGACATTACTTAGAAGCTCTTGAAAGTCAGCTATTTTGAGTCTACTGAGAGAGATCTTCACACCCAAGTAATTCATCTCCTTTACCACTTTGAAGCCAAGTACTCTAGCAATCTTCTTCTTCATAGGGTAACTAACCACCTTGTTGAAAAACCTGTGATTTGCTAAAATTAACTCTTTGACGTGTCCACTTACAAAAGTCCTCCACAATGATCTTCAAGGCATTAGCTAAGGAAATGGAGACATGCGAAAAGATTAACACATCATCTGCATAATTGAGATGGGTGATCTTTGGACCTCTAGGAGAAATTTGAATGCCAAGAGTCTGCCCCCTTTGCTCAAGTGAGTTGGACATAAGTTGAGAACACAAGATGAAGAGGTAAGGTGAAAGTGAACATCCTTGACGGAACCCACTTTGGGCATTAATCCACTTGGAATTCTTTCCATTGATAATAATAGAAAACCTCACATCTATAACACAGTCCATGAGAAGGTTAGAGAAATCAATAGGAAAACCATACCAATTAAGAATTTGACGAAGAGTTATCCATCCCATGCTATCATATGCTTGCTCCATATCCAATTTTATAGCCATCATCCCCTTCTTGTTTTTAGAGATTTTGAACTTGTGAAAGATCTCCTGAGCCAAAAGGCAATGCTCTGAAATAGATCTTCCAGGAATGAATGCCATTTGCTATTCATAAATCATCTTGGAAATACACTTCTTCAATCTGTTAACTAACATGGTAGCCAGAATCTTATAGTTAGTCTAGCAAAGGCTGATAGGCCTGTCGTTAGATGGGATCAAGGGGTTCTTCACTTTAGAAATCAAGACTATTAAAGTATCCTTCCATTCCTTATTCATATGACTGGACTTTAAAAAACAATTGACAACATTCCATAAAGTCTCCCAAACAATACTCCAATAGCTTTTATAAAAAGAAGAGGTAACACCATCCATACCTGGTGACTCGTTGTTTTCTTGCTGCAAGACCGAAATCTACAGGTCATTTACAGAAAAATCAGCATTGAGCAAAGCAACATCCTCTGTTGTTACCTTTAGATTATCTGAAGCCGACAGCCAGCCCGTCAACTCACAATTCCTGTATTTCCTTTTCTTTTCAAAAAAATGTATGAAGACCTTCTCAATTTTATCATCCTCATCTTGCAATTTATTAAACACATCTTTAATTTGATTAACCCGATTACCATTTCTTCTAGCCGTAGCAAAATTATGGAAAAGCTTTGAGTTTGTATCTCCTTCTTCATGCCACCTTGCTTTTTCCCTTTGATTCCACCAAGTAGACAATCTTCTCAATATGACATTAAGATCATGCACTTTGTTTCAAAGCAAACAGAGGTCATCTACTAACCAATTATCACCCAAAGCTTCCTTGTTCTGAAGTTATAGGATTTCCTTTTTCAACTTTTCCTTCAACATATTCAAATCTTTTCACTTATTTTTACTCCAAAAAATTGTGCTTTTAAGGTGCGGCTAAGCTTCCTTTGCAAGATCACATACTCATCACCAAAGTCATTCTTCTTCCAAGAGTGATATATAACACTCTTAGCTGCTGGAGAGGATCTCCTAGTATCCTCAAACTTAATCGCCTTTGACTTGAACCGTACCCTTTCATCCAACTTAAAAACAATTGGACTATGGCCAGAGACCACTCTTGCAAGATGCCTGATAGTAGCTAATGGAAGTTGCTGAATAGAAACTGAGTTCAACAAACATCTGTCTAACCTCTCCCAAATTTGAGAGGCTCCCTCTTTGTTGTTGCACCAAGTAAACTTGGTCCAATACTTCCAACATCATGAAAATCTTAATTCATCATGAATCATTTCATCTCCCTTGGTCCTTTTGAAAACAAGAACCTCTTACCTCCTCTCTTCTCCTCCTTGTTCAAGATACAATTGAAATCCCCGCCAATAATGGAAGGAATTTAATCCTCAATACATTCCTCAAGTTGACTCCAAAGACTTCCCCTCTCCTTACAGCATCTACTCCCATACACAGTGGCAAATTTCCAAGTTCCCAAGTTGGGAACCGAAAGATCACCAACAATAACTTGAGAGGAAGTCTCCTTAACATCAAACGACACCAGCTTTCTGTTCCATAATACTAAAATACCTCCTGAAGTACCAACAACAGGGTAATGAAAGTACTACCAATCATTCCAAATAAGACAATCAATCTCCCTTCTATCAATGCTAGACAGCTTGGTCTCCATAAGCCCAATAAAAAACACATCATGGTCTCTAACAATTTCCTTTAAATATAAGGAGGCCTCTTTTTTCCTTGCCCCCCAACAATTCCAAAATAAGATGGACAACATTTAAATAAGTGCAGGGGATCTCTCCCCATTAATGGAATTCAATCTTTTATCCATCTTCTTCTTTTTATAATCAGGATCAACCGGCCCAAATGATCTCAATTCTTTGGCTAAATTAATCTTGGCAGCTCCACTATGAGAAACCATATCAATGTGACTGACGTCTGGATTAACTAAGTCCATACCCCTGTCAATTGAATTATCGATTCCTTCATGATTTCCAACATCTCCTTCTTCATTGCTATCAATCAAAGCAGTAAACCTGTTGGTTGAGTGAATTTCTGGCACCTTTACACCAACAGCTTCCACAGTTTCTGAGCATTTTTTGGAGCCATGACAGAATTTTCTACAGCAACATCTGCCGCTTCCATCTGCTAAATTTCCTCCTGCACAATAACCTTTTGGTTATTATTTCCCCTACTATCAGTGTTAATCCCATTCCCGATCACTGCTCTACTAGTGACTTTATCTCTGGTAAATTGTCTGTTCTTGAAATGAACATGAATCCACAGGCTATATTCAGAACTGATCACAGAAGACTTACTGTCAGGCACAACCTTCTTACTTTCCTCAATTACTGCATTCGTCTTCCTCATCGTTTGGTCTTGAATACCAAGAGTTACATTTTCCGGACAAGCATTCCTGTCATGGCCCACTCTACCACACTGATAGCAAAGAAGATCAATTTTCTCATACTCCACCTGTTGGAAGAATCTCCCAGCTGAACCATCTCCCCAAACACCATTCGGTAACTTTTTCTTCAAATTGATCCTTACACAAACCCGAGCAAACTCTCGTTTACCCCATTAGAAGGTATTGCCATCTATGTACATTGGTGACCCAAAGTAAGAAGCAATTCTCACTATATTATCCTCATCCCAGCAGTACAATGGCAAGCACGGGAATTTGATCCAGACGGGAGCAAAAATTCCCTTAAACGAATTTGGATCAAAAGCAGGGGACCATCTATCCATGCTGACAATGTATCTGCTCACGTACTAGGGACCGCCATTCAGAATTTCTTCCACCACTTCATCCAATTTAAAAGAACACAAAATCCAGTTCATATCGATTGACGTCAAGTGAAATCCACCGTATTTGCTCCATTGCCTCCTCAATTCTACGCTACAAACCGAGAAAGGCACATTGTTTCCCAAAACTTTAATTACTACCGAATTCTTCAAGATTTATGAATTCTTTTCCTCCATGTCTGAATTAAGCCTAACTGCAATACCATCCACAGAAAATTCAACTTGGTCCCTGTTAAATGCTATCTTAATTTGCTTCAGCTTTGACCAGGCTTCAGCATCCTCACCATTACCCTCCTGTCTGGAGTTATCAATCAGATTGGTATTCGAGACTCCAATACTCATCAAATCCTTCACAGGATCTTAGGATGATCCATGTTATCATCAACCTTCTGACCCTCCACAGAATTCAAGTCATTTGTAAAATTGCCCCTTATGCGCATCAAGAACCCCAAAAAACTTATTCACCCATAAAATTAAATCATCCGAAGCTGAAGATTCAAGAAATGCCATACCTGTATTTCTCTTCAGATCCATATTCTTCTCACCAACCATATCCACCACCATAACATTCTTCCCCTTGCCCTCAACTAGACATTGACGGCTCGGAGGTCTCACCCCTTCTCTGATCACAATGCCATTCGATACTCTACCATTAGCACGTAGAGGACCAGAAGGTCGCGGAGCATTCATGACACCGGCAAAGAATCGCCTACTCCACCGACCGCGAAAAGCCCGTGCAAAACCAAATTTTAACCAGACGGTGAACTTTCTCTCTCTAGAAATCCAGACGTTCTCTCTCTAGAACCAAACTTACTTTTTCTTAAAGTAGCTTTCAAATATTAGAATTTGGGTGGTGGCCAACTAATAATGGTTGTCTAACAATAATGGCCTAACAATGGTGGTTTGGTAGTTGTCCAATGATGGTTCTTAGGTCATGGTCTAGTTGTGGCATTATAGTGGTGTTATGAGATTCTTCAAGTCATTGATAATTTTTAAATCTCAGTCCAAAGGGGTCCTTCATGTGGGGATTGAGAGAGTATTTATGAATTTTAAGAGTAGCACGCCCCTATAAATATTGCTAAAACATTCTATCTTTTATTATAGATTGATTGTTCATTCTACGGTTAATAATCTTAAATCAAGTGATATTAAACTTATAATATTTATTTTTTCATGGCATTTGATTTAACTATAAGCATGAACAATTTAAACTTTATTTGGTCCACTAATTACTATCCCAAAGGGGCGAGAGAAAGTTAGAGAGAGAAGGTTAGAGAGAGAAGGCCCAGGAATTCCAACTATTTTTCAGAATTTCTTCTTCACTTTTTCAGCACATTTTTTCTGCTGATTATGAATAACCGGCTGTCCTCTGACGGCGATGGCCAGAATCTGATTCCAGACCCTAGAAAAGATAATGGTTATTCTCTGATTCATGGTTCCTGAGCTTATGGCCCTCTTCGTATCAAAGAACCATCAGAGATAAAACTACCTATTTCAACGCCGGTGATAGGGAAGGGAAAGCAGGTTGTGAAAGAGGTGAATCCAAAACATTCACCTATTTTTATGGGAAATTCTAGTCCAGAATCATCATCTTCTGGTATGAAATTATTCGTGAATAGGTTTGTTAACACAAAACCTGATTCGGTGGCTATTAAAGAGATGGATTTAACTGCGAATCCTAGCAGCGGCTCAGATGGTTGTAAAAATGCTTCTATCCCAATCCCTCCGGAGGATGTTAATAACAAATATGTTGAAGGAAATTTCAAAAATCCATGGATGAAGCGTCCTTACATCAAAGTGGATATGAAAAATGTTGAACATTGCATCTCAGAAGATGGATATGCTGTTCGATTATATGAACCTAATGTTCAAAACAACATGATAAAACTACAATCCTCATTGGTAGTCAAAGTGTTTGGTAAAATTCTTCCTACCCAGGTTATTATGGTTGAACTGAGAAGACAATGGACGCAATTCGGGAAATTCAATTTTACTGTGCTTGGATCTGGTTGGGTCATTTGTTCGTTCTAGAATAATTTCGTTCTTGAATAATGATAGAATGGAAAAAGTCTTTGCTGGAGGCCCTTGGTTTGTCAATAACCATATTATTGGAATGGAAAGATGGAATTCTTCATTTAATCCTGTCTCTTTGAAAGGACTAGTTTCTCCAATTTGGGTAAGAATGCCCAATCTCCCTTTATATTGTTGGGATGAAACAAATATTTCAAGGATTACTTCTATGGTGGGCACACCTCTCTTAATTGATGGCAATATGTTCCAATGGGGTAGAAGAGAGTTTGCTCGAATTTGTATCCAGATTGAGCTTGATAAAAAATCTTCCCTTAGGAGTTTGGGTTGATGGAAGTGAAGGAAAATTTTTCCAAACACTTGAGTATGAGAGGATTTCTTCCTTATGTTTTCATTATGGTAAAATTGGGCATGCATCTGAAACCTGTCCTGATCTTAAGATAAATAATGGTTCTATCTGCATAGAAAAGAATGTTGATTCCCGTAAAGATGCTGCAAAATCTTCTACCCCAGCTATGGTTTCAGAAGAGTTAACTTATGGCCCGTGGGCACTTGTTCATAACAAGAAGAAATCAAAGAATTATTCAGGAACTCAGAAGAATTTATTTACTTCTAAACCAGGGACTGTTTGGAGATCCAAATTGAACATTCATTCAGTTACAAAACAGAGCAATAAAGTTGCTGAGTCTTTTCCTACTCCTTCTACTGATGTTCCTGATGTGTATGTGGCGGGCGGTTCATCTTCAGATGTTTCTTCTAATTCAGAAAAACTGGTTGAAGCCGTCAAAGCTAATGATGTTTCTACTGTGGCATAACCTTCCTTCTCCAGGAACTCTTCTTCCTTAGGTAACCTTGGTACTTCATCTACTTCGTCTTCCAGTTTTATTAATCCAAAGGCTAATAAATTTGATATCCTTAATTCTATCATGGAAGAGGAAGTCCTTAATAAAGGAGATAATTGTTGTGTGGAGGTTGAAGAAGGTGAACTATTGGAAATTCATGACGTGAATTTGATTACTGAGGAAAATGTTTCTTCTCCCAAATCTGTTATGGGTGTTCCTGAACTGTGTCTCTTGAACAAATCTACTATGGGAGGGATCAAACCAAGATTGACCAAAGAACTTAAAAATGTTGGTCCCGTTAATAATTGCTTTAGACTCAACAAATTGAATGAAAAGAAGAAAAGAAATGAGGGTTCATCTCCTTTCTTATCCAAATGACTTCCTTAGTTTTTTGGAATTGTAGGGAGGCTCATAAAAAGGGAGCCTCCCTATATCTGAAGGAAGTTGTGAGGGATTGGGTTGCTCTTTTTGTTTGCTTGGTTGAGACAAAAATTCAGTCCTTGGATAAGGAAAACTTTAATAAATTTATGGGAGATGATTGGGACTTCTTTATATTTCCCTCTAGTGGAATGTCCGGAGGAATTCTGGTGTTTTGGAAGAAGGATTTAGCTTCCTTCACTGTCATTAATGCTTCAAGTCAATGTATAGTGGGGGAACTAAATATATTCAACAAAGGTTTATGGATTATTTCAACTGTTTATGGAGGTAGGGACCTTTACACTAGAAGAAACTTATGGCAGATTTTGGAAGAAAATCATAAGTTGGATCTTCCATATATTGTTGGAGGGGACTTCAATTGTCTTCTCTCTCATGAAGATAAGAAAGGAGGAAAAAGGTTCTCCTTTTCCAAAGGTTCTATGGAAATGAGGAGCTTCATGAACAATTCTGATTTACATGATATTGGGTTCAGAGGACCCAAGTTCACATGGTGTAACAATACGGATGAGAATGCTCGCATTCATGAAAGATTGGATAGGTTTCTTTTGAATACCAAGGCTCTTGAATTTCTTCCTTTTGCTACTGTACGACACCTACTAAGGGTGGGTTGCTTCAGATCACAATCCTATTGTTTTAAAAATCTCCATGTCTGCGGTCTACAGGTCAAAATAAAGAAAATTTGAAGATGTTTGGCTCTCCTACCCGGCTGCTGCTGTTGTTGTCAAGAAATCTTGGTGCAAGCAATCCTCAGGGGATGCTATGGCTTCTCTGAATAAAAAGTTTGATAGAGTTATGAAAGCATTGTACTTCTGGAGCAAAGCAAAACACCAAAGTCTTGAGGACTTGAAGGTTAAGTTACAAAATGAAATTGAAGTTCTCCAATTGGAAGAATCGGGTGAGGTTGTATTTCCCCAAGATAAAATTCTGCTTCTTATGTCCAAAGTTGATGAATATAATTGTACTTTGGCTAGATTAAATACTTGGTGGAGGCAAAGGGAAAAAACTAAATGGTTAGAGGAAGGTGATTCTAACACAAAAAAATTTTTCATGCCTTTGCCAATGGTCGGAGAAATAGCAATTTCGTTAAGCAAATAAAAGATGATTTTGGTATCTTAGTGGATAATCAAGAGCAAATCAGGAGTATTTTCTCAGATATTTTCAGTAACAAATGGAGGCTTAGGGGCTGCAATCTCCACGGATGGCCTACCAACCCGAGAACTCTCAGCCAATCACAATCTGATTTTCTTGATTCTAAATTTCGTTTAGAGGATTTAGAGCTGGTAATCAAAGAGCTTGGAAATAATGTGGCTCCAGGAGTGGACGGGATTAATTACTCATTCATTAAAGCTTATTGGAATATAGTTGGTGGAGACATTTGGAAAGCTATTGAGCTCTTCTTCTCATATGGTAAAATGTGCTCCAAGTGGAAGGAGACATTAATTGTTCTTATTCCTAAAACCAACAATCCTCTTTTGCCTTCCAATTTTAGGCCAATTAGCCTATGTATTTCTATCTATAAGATCATTGCTAAAATGATTCTTAATAGGATTTCAAAAGTCATCCATTGTTTAATTGATGAAACTCAAGTTGCTTTCTTGAAGGGAAGATCCTTGTTCAATCATGTTCTTTTAGCCCAAGAAATCTTCCATAAATTTAAGATCTCTACAGCAAAAAAGGGTTTGGTGGCTATAAAACTGGATATGGAGCAAGCTTTTGATAGCTTATCTTGGAATTCCTTAAAACAAATTCTGGTTTATCATGGTTTTCCTATGAAATTCTCCAATTGGATCCTTGAATGTGTTGTAGATCCCTTATTCACTATACAAATTAATGGTGTTGGCTCCATTTGAATTAAAGCTCATAGTGGCTTAAGACAGGGATGTCCTCTTTCTCCCTTTTTATTCATCTTATGCTCTCAATTACTTTCTAATGATTTTTTAGCCAAAAGTAACATGTTGGGCATTAAGGTGTCTCCTTCATCCCCTAGAATTTCTCATCTTTTATTTGCAGATGACATTCTACTGTTCTCAGAAGGGAAGTTGGATCATTTGAAAGAAATCAAATTACTGATTTCCAATTACTGCAAATGGACAGGCCAATCATTTAACCAAAACAAATCCTCCATTCTCTTTGGCAAAGCCGTCTCTATCATCAGAAGAAGGATTTCTAAACTCATTGGTTTTATTGAAGCTAAGGAAATTCAATAACTTGGTTTCAAGTTCTCTTTAAGAAGAAGGACCACTTCAGATTATCTCAGCCTGCTTGAGAAAGATGCATCTAAACTTGATAATTGGGGAAATAAATTCATTTCATTACCTGGGAGGATTTTATTGGCAAAATCTGTTCTTACTTCTATTAATTTGAAAGTATAAGAAGTGTATATCAAACTTAAACATTAAGTATTAAAAGTGTCTAATAAAATATAATAAACATACAAGTTCCTAATCAAATTCATAAACTTATATAAATCCTAAAATTCTTTAATTAATCTATAATCTCTAAAAACCCCCTAACCAACAAACAACTTTAAAGTCATTAACTAATCAAATGGAATCCTAAAAATATATAAAACATACCTCTCATCAACCCTTAACTCAGTCATTTATGATAACCTACATTAATTAAGGTGAAGTTAAACTAAGATCATTAAAATCCTCTCAACTAACTTTCTTTTGTTTAACAAAGTATTAAGACACTAATATTTGAACTTTAACTAAAGTCTCTTAACTATAAGCAAACCAAAATGAAATTGTTAGAGGAGCAAATGAATTTTAAGTCATGCCTTAGTGCCTTAACCCATGTAGAATTTATATTCACCTTTGTGCATTAGTTAAAAAATATACAAAGGTCTATATAAGTTGTTCCCTCTTTAAAAATTGAAAGCCATCCTTAGAGACCCAAACTAATTGCCTTAACCACTCAATTGTTACACCTTAAGTCAGGTAGATCTTATACACCTCTATAGGTAGTGTGTAATTAAACTCTTATGCCAGCTTTTAAAAAATGAATTTACCTTAGACATAGGAAGCTTAGGATTTTCTTTTTATGGTGGATAGTAGGTCCATCTTAGTGCTGTCACCTTTAGTCATTCCTCGAGTCTTATATTATTACAAAGAGAAGGACTAACCAACTCTTGTCACCTTTTAAATAATTTCAAACTTGATTAGGAGTAGGATTAAGGATGGGCCTTTTGCCCTTCAATTTTTTATAATCTTAGTATAGTTTAGAGCCTAAGCCTTTAGGCCCTTAATAATTTAATAGCTAAAAATTTTAATCTTAAGATTACACTTTAATTAATTCATCATAAATGATTAAATACTTAAATAGAAACTTGAGAGTTAATAAATTGAATAATAAAAACTTAATCTTGTAACTCAAACCGCTCACCTAATTTGGGGTAGTTAGGTACACCTTTTAGCACCACTTAGGTGCTGGATATGATACTTTTTTAGGCATCCTAAGGTAGGGTGTAGCTAGGATAACTTTTTACACTTTCTTTCTTTTAAATTTCACATATGTGATGATTATATCTGGCTTAGCTTGTTTGTTATTATTTTCTTTTCCTTTTTGATTGATGCGTGGGCACTGCCTTTAAATGGTTAGATTTTATAGAAATATCTTATACAAGTGGCTATATAAAAAAAATATTGTCATTATAAATACGCTCTTTAATATGTATTACGAGGAATGATAAAAAGCCTTTGGGAATATGACCCTAAGGGACTAGGTTCTGAATAATGTATGTTTATTTATTATAACAGTGCTAATATGTATTTTTTGTAGGGGCTCAATATAATTTTCTTTTATGAAATATAATTTGATTTAAGTATTGTGAAAGCTTTTAAATGGGGTATTTTTAATGTGTTAGAGATCCAAAGAGAAAAAAAACCCTTATAGGGAAATTTCTTCTCAATTGGATATCCTATTGGATAATACAATACGAGGAGCTTGAATGAAAGAAGATGAAGATAAAAATACCTCATTTCTATGACTTGCGTGATTTCATAGGGATAGAATCTAGGTTGTTGTCGGTGGAGCCCGGCCACCCTTACTTTTCAGTACTTCTTGAGTTGTAAAATAAGTGACACTTGCCACGAACTTTTGAACACTTTGATTAATATTATTGATGTGATGATGTGTTTATTTTGCTTACGCATTAAAACTACATATTTTTTACCTATGTTTTTTACTTTGTTTTGCTTTGAGGTGGCTCGGAAGTAGTCAATGTTGGGCTCTTTAGAATGTTAAATTTCCTATAAAACTAAAATTTATTTAAGCAAGATGAAAAGTGAACATAGGATTAAAATTAATCAATCTTTCTAAAAAATTAATGCATGATCACTTTAAAGTGTCACTTTTTAAAATAACAATAAGTAAATCTTGTTCACTTTACAATGATTATTGGCCAGTCTTGATTGGCCCTACCTACACTGGTATAGCCTTGTGTCAGCATATATATATATATTTGCAATAAAGTGGGATAATTCACTTTACATGTGCATATTATCATTCATGGTCGAGTTTGATATCCATTTCTTTTTCTGTGCCTCTCATCACTCTTACATCTGTATAAGATCGAACAACATAAATTTAATAAGCTAGGTCGACTTTAATTAGTACCCCTTTTCGAGCAGGGTGATAAATCTAGGTCAGAGCTACTTAAGTGATAAGTCCTCTTACAGTGTCAAGTTCTGATGAATTCTAAATATGTCATTTCTCCTAGGATAACAAATCCAATCTTTAATCTTTTAAACTAAAAATTTTAATCAAATTTTTATTCATTTAAAAAGATTTAATCATCACTAAAGATAAAGAGAAGAGTTTATCCTCTTTGAAATAGAACCTAGGAACTTTCTTTTTGCATCAAATTAAGAAGAGAATAATACAACATCCTTAATCGAGAGTTTTATTAGGCCGATGCCTAAGATATAATTAATCACGGGGGCTTATGCCCATGAGAAACCAATCCCCACATAATATAAACTCTATTAAAGCTGATGTATCGAATAGGGGAAATCTCTTGACTTTGAATAAGTTATATATATTATTACCCATCGATGTGTGTAGGTGAAAGACGTTATCCTCCGTTAATCATATATATAATATAATATGCCCTCCCATTGGTCTGCTTGTGTCGAGTGTAAAGGCCTACGATCATTTTGTCCTACGAGATAGTGCGGTCGTTCCCTTTGCATTCTATTCCCCGTAAGCAGAATCATTTCGGAGACTCATACCATGGTTCATTAGTAGTGGTTTAGTGTTGGTGCTTTCGAGTGATGGTCCAGCAGTGGTGGTTCGACAAAGGGGCTCTAGAACAATTAGTCAAATTATGGTCTAACAATAATAGTTGGAAGGTAGCCTGTTGGTGGTAGTTAGATAGTGTGATGATTGTAGTATGGAAGTGGCTTGGTGGTGGTACTCCAATGATTATGGTTATGTAGTGGTGTTACGATGTCAGTGGTTAATTAGGTGATCATTTAATGTTGATGGTTAGTTGATGGCACAATGGCTTTCTAATGATACTAGTTTATAGCAATTAAAAGTTGTCTAATGATGTACGTTGGCTAATGGCTCAATCATGGCTACTAAATGATGGTAGTTAAGAAATGTAGTCTGATGTTGATAATTAAGTGACTATTTTACAATAATGGCTGGGTGGTGATTTGATGGTAACACTCAAGCTGTGGTCTGATGGTAGAGATGGTCTATGGCTCAATGGTGGGGGTCAAGCATTAGAGGTCCAATGATGGATGATTGATAATACTGCTCAAGCAATGTACATTCAAAAATTGTGGTTTAATGGTTATGTTCAAGTTGTGGTTTGATGGAAACTTTTGGTTGATGGTCAAATATTAGAATTTGGGTGGTGGCCAACTAATAATGGTTTTCTAACAATAATGGCCTAACAATGGTGTTTTGGTAGTTATCCAATTATGGTTCTTAGGTCATGGTTTAGTTGTGGCATTATAGTGGTGTTATGAGATTCTTCAAGTCATTGATAATTTTTAAATCTCAATGCAAAGGTGTCCTTCATGTGGGGATTGAGAGAATATTTATGAATTTTAAGAGTAGCACGCTCCTATAAATATTGCTAAAACATTCTATCTTTGATTATAGATTGATTGTTCATTCTACAGTTAATAATCTTAAATCAAGTGATATTAAACTTATAATATTTATTTTTTCATGGCATTTGATTTAACTATAAGCATGAAAAATTTAAACTTTATTTGGTGCACTAATTACTATCCCAAAGTTTTTAACTATACTTTATGTACTCGAATTTAGCTCACTCAAACTTTGATCATATCACTTTTAGGACCATTGTCTTATTGAGATGACTAGTTTGAATTCCATTTCATTCAAATTAAACTTCAAATAGTCAAATTGTGTGAATTTTTTTATGATGTATCAATGTCCCCTATTTTTTAACATCAAAGATTGTGTCATCTAAAAGAATTATGAATTCAAAATATATTTTTTTCCATATAAATAAACATGTGCTTTGTGGAGGATGGCATAGTTCAAACAAAGCTGTAACCAAACTTATAAGGAGGGTGGGGAGCCCCTCCCTAGGGTATGATAAGTTCACTAAAATTAAAGTTCTAATAATATGGACCTAAATTTATAATGTTTTTCCCTTCAATTTACATCAAGATTTATGCTTTATATCTTGTTACCATGTAACATATACTCTATTTTTAGGCATGAAAGACCGCGCTATCCAAAAACATGTAGATTTCAAAATATAAAGGTTTTTTGCAAGATCAAATATGTGCTATACAAAGCTACTCATGAGTCAACTTTCTTAGTAAGGTTGAGGGAGGACTTATAAGGTAAGCAAGGAGCCCCTTCTCAATGGTTCATGGGTGGAGCACTTGAAAGATATCCAATACATTTGATTATTTTTTTGTTTTAGTTCATGAAAAATTTTATGGAATAAAAATATTATACATAAAATGTGCAAGGTTGATCATCTATAGATGTCAATATTGACCTGTCCTTAGGGTCTTAAACCAATTAAAATTTCCTAAACACCTATTTTGGACTTTAGTGTATTTGATAGATTAATTGGAGAAAAAAAATTCAAAAAAAAAAGAAAAAAGAAGCATTCCAAACATTTAAATAAGCCAAAAAAAAAAGAAGCATTCCAATATCAATTGCAATTTTTTTGTAATTAAATACAATTAAAACTTGATAAATATAGTAAAGAGCATTCATATCAAAGTTAGATCAAATTGCATATCATCACATCATTACAAAAAAAGTAATTAGAATTATACAACTCATTAAGCTCGAGCTTAGCACAACATTATTAATTTGAAAAATTGTTTTGTTCTCGTTATCTGATCAAACTTCTTCTTCTTCCTCATCATTTGAGCAGTTTCCATTCTCCAAAGACATTGGTTTTCTGTTTACATTAAAAAAAACAAAATTTACAAACAATTCAATCTTTATGGGAAAAACTAATAAAAACTTGGAGTAAATAGTTATAAAGTGAAATATTTTTTTTGGCAAATAACAAGCAGACAAATTCATGTTAAAAATTGTATTTAACATGAGTGTTTTTAAAACTTGTTATAACATTTCCCTGCAACTATGAAAGTTGCTAAAATTTAATACCTGAGAAATCGAGTAAAAAAAGCTAATATGACCACTTTTCCCGCAACAGAGCAATCCAAAACAGCCATTGAAACTAATTGCAGCAGTAAATTAAATGTAAATCAGCAATAAAGAGAACAATTCCTATTCTTATAGGAATCAACATCAAATCCAAATTCAAATAAAAAATGATTCTTATTAGAATCAGTAGTTGTTTTTTACAATGCACACATTCTCCTTTTTTTTGCCCAGTAGGAAGAATAACTTCTTTAAACTCATCCCAAACTTAGATCTTTTTTTCCTTTTATTTCGTCCTATAACATCGTCAACTTCTTCAATATCATTCCTTGATTTTCATTAGTCCACTTCTCAAACTCTTCGTTAATCTCATTGTCATCATTATATGTATCATTCTCATTCATAGGTTGACTACCAACATAAGAGTGAAGATGGTCATCAAGTATTCTAGTCTCAATATTTGCAGTCTCAATATTTGCAAGCTCAATATTACTCACTTCCATACTTACTGGTGTTGACATTCTAAGAAAAATAATAATAAAATGAGAATTGAAAATATATTTTACATCTAAAAACTAATTCTCATTTTTTTGAATGCAAGAAAGAGAATAAAAGAAGTAACATACATCCAAATGTGCATCCAAAAAACAAAGAACAAATCAAAGAACCAAGAGAATCAAAGAATTAATATACATCCAAATATCTTTTTAATATCATGGTACGTAAAAACATATCCAAATATCAACTCTGAAACGCACCTAACAGATATGCTAAACTCAAAACAGGGATTTGAGATTTGCAAGCCTAAGATATGCTAACATGATTGCAAACAAAAATTACTTCCAAAAGCTTTACTACTAGAGAGTTTTGAAACTTTCTAGTGTTCTCCAGCTCCATCTCAACATGTAATTTAACTGAAGTACCGTATTCTGATAAGAAATCTCCCAAATCCTGGTCTGAAACTTTAATGTTTTTTTTTCTTATTCCAAGCATTTTGCTGGTTTTAATTTGCTGATCTTACTGGAATTTCATTATGGGTTCTAGAACACATTCCCAAGTCCCCTGGATTGCATTCCTGAACCTTTATCAAATCAGATCTCTTAGTTTTATAAAATTCTTCATTTTCCACAGCATTCTCGTTTACCAATCTTGCCGAATCTATTACAGTTTTAGAATCACCTTCAGGTAGCAAATCATTTGTATCAGCAATAGATTTTTGTATAACACCACCTTCATACACCCTCAAGTTATCTCCAAGCCTTTTAGACCATTGCTTTGATGATGGAGAAGCCTCATCTTTTAAGTTTGAATTTAGAAATCTTCCAGACAATTTTCTAGTTTTAAATTGGATCTTCAATGTTTCTTCAGCTACAACATTCTTTCCCTTTCCAACTACTTCAGGATTTTTTTTAAAAGAAAGCAATACTCCTTCATTGATAATCAGTGACATACCCATCCACACCTTAGGTTTTGATCCTTGAGAAATACCAGGAACTCTATCACCAAATGGTGAAGGCGACGACGAAAATGTCTGAACAGGAATTTGAGCATTCCCCACAGCTGATCTTATAACGTCTAATGGACCACCGGCAAGAGATGGTCAGTGACCCTCTGTGGCCATTACCGTTGCCAGAAAACCCACGAACGCTGAGATTTAAAAAACAATGCTAAATACACTTTTTCCTCAGATCTTCTCTCTCTAACTTCTCTCTAATGTTGCACATTTATTTGTGGGCTCTGAAAATTCGGCCCCGGCCTCCACCCGCTTTTCTTTTTATTCGGCGAGGGAGTTTTAACTAATAAGTTCCGAGGTAAATTTTGGAAGGCAGATGGGTTTGTAGATAAGACAATACCCAGAGATTTTGCCGTCATTTTGTGAGGAATTTATGATCTGAGTTCTGGTTTCCTATAGGCGCAAGCCCCTATAGTTAATTACCCCTCCCAATCACGAGAGAGAACTTTCGATTATGGCTAGTCGTCAATCAGATACGTAGAAAATACGTGTATCTAGCATATAGTAGCAGCAATAGGTTTAGGATTTGAAAATTGGAGATTTGGAATTTGAAGGATTGAAAGACTTGGAGATTTGATATTTAAACATAGAAATTGCACCATCTTACACTTAAAGCGGATGGTGGGGAAATGGATGATGGACCCGATCAAGATCCCAAGGTTCCATCATCCCGGCCTATCGTGGTTCCTGGTCTACTTAGTCAGAGGAGGTAGTCGACCCAACCTGACAGAAGGATCCTTGTCGGCAGCCATGGGTTGCTTCGTCCAAGGGTACATTGTAGACTTGGGGTGAATGTTTGTCTAAGGGGACAAATTTCAATCTACCTTAGCTAACAGAGGGCTTTGTGCCCTATCGATCATATCCTATTGATTCATATCTCAAGGATTTGATGCAATTAAGGAGCGTATCGGCGCTGGCCATAACCGGTATTTTGGGAAATGATAACATCTTCTAGTTGTTCATGCCTTGGAGTCTTTAGATAATTTGGGAAATGATAACATTTCAATTTGTGGTTATGCTATTATTATTTATATTCCTATTGCTCATGTCTTTAATCAATTGGCCCCTTTTGTTGGGTTAGTTATTTCATTTGGTTGTGTTAATGTTGCTAATTTAATACCTATAATTTCCATTATGATTTCTCCTATTTCTATTGATGTGTCTCAAAATAATTTGGAAGGGTTGCTTCGGGAGGTCAATTGTTTCCTCTAATGAAATTAGCATTTTTAGTCTACATGGGAATAAGGAGAGATTCTTTCTATGGATGAAGGTTTCTTTTATAAAGATATTTATTTTAATATTTATTTTAATGTCGTTCAAGTTTCCAGAGATGATTTTAATAGTGCTTCTAATAACAAAAATAAGAAAATTATACATAAACATATGAATAATAATTCTTCTGAATTTAGAATTATTAAAGCTTCACTTCTTTCTTCACACAAAGCTGGAATAGCTGCAATTTTTCGAGATAGCAAAGGAAGGTTCTTGTTTGCTTATGGAAAGTCACTTCAACATTGGGATATAGCTCAATTGGAGATGCTTGATATACAATCTCTAAAGGAGGTGATAAAGGATTGGATGTTCAAATACAAGGGTATTATCATAGAAGGAGACAATTCAAATATCATTTCCTATTTAAAAAATGCTTGGAAAGCAGGGAGGTTCAAGGATGATGGTATGGAATTTCTTACTAGTTTCAACTTTGTCTTCTTTAATTGTATTAATAGAGAATACAATAAGTTAGCAAACCTATGTGCTAACTATGCTCTTTTTAGTAGCTTTGAGTGGGTGGATTGTTTAGAGAATAAGATTCCTCCTTCATTCTTTAAAATTCTGAAGGAGGAATCTAGTTTGTAATTGCTTTCTTTTTTTATTAATTCATAAGCTATTGCTTTCTTTCAAAAAAAAAAAAAAAAAAAAAGAAAGCAATCTTTCTACCTGCAAAATATCTACTATTATTTTTTCTTTTTGAAATATTAAATGCATCATTTACTGATTTTGTGCAGACAGCTGAGTTAGTGGATCAAATCTGTCGATGAATGATTGCATACCCTACTTGAAAACTTGTTGGGCTATCACATAATTGAAAAGGAGAAAAGTGTATGTAAATGAAAGAGCTTTAAAACTTTGATGATCTATTCAAGTTGCTCTATGTGAATAGTGAACTATTTGATCTGGAGATCAAATCTGCGGCCAGACGGTCGGCGGAAACAATTCCTCCCCTTTCACTCGCAACTCGAATCTCCTAAACTTTCCGAAAAAAATAAAATAAAATAAATCCTAAATCTTCATAGGTTTAGTAGTGCTGTTGGAAAGACTATTAAAAAAATATAATGATAAAACAATAGATGAGTTGGCTGTTATAGATATGTGGAAGCATGTGGAAGCATTAGCAATTAAACAATGATGATATATATCATACAATATAATATGCTATTTCATAACTTTTTGTTTTACTTTTTCATTAACTAATACAACTTAATTATTTAATTTTTTAAGAAAATTATCATAGAATTAATATAATCTAGACCGTATGGTCCGATTCCTCATAGAATCAAGTATTTTAACTCACTTTTAATTCACTTATATTAATTTATTTTATGCCCACTTCTATCTATATGAGGCTATTTAGCCCACTGTATACTTGTACAACTATAAGAAGACTAAAGAAAATCAAAATTTATAATTTGACACCACTTTACCTTTTTAGATCTTCTTGTCTTTCACTGTTTCATATTTTTAATTTAGTGTCAATTAGCCGTCTCTTCATCCTCAGTCTTGCTTGTCAATATCACTCTGTTGTTCGCCTTTTCTTCCATGTAAAATGTTCGTTTAGATATGAACAACATGCACACATATAACTAATAATATTTATGATCATCAAAATCTTAATCTATGCACTAAGCTCATGGTGTCCAACAATATTCAGCTTTTTATGATGATAAATTTTTGGTTTAAAATTTTATCTCAAAAAATTTAAGTAGAAAATTTTAAATAACTCTTCAAGGATCTTAATAAACTAATTAATGTGTATGTTTATCGCTTAAAAACACAGATATATAGTATGTTTGTGTATGCAACAAATTATGTAGTTCACATTTGAGGACTGATTGTCAATCAAAAGATCAATATTGTCCATTCCATCCCATTCGAGAATTTCATTTTGGGTATGCGCGCCACAGAATAATAATGAGCAATCCATTTTACTCGATTTTCTCAAACTCTCACGAATAAGAAAAGTATTTTTTACACTACAAGTTGGAGAAGCTAGTATCTGTACTCGTGAGTTCATCTAAATATCAAGAATTAACCTAAGGTAAGCAGCTACCAAAAACAAGAAAAATCGTATTGGGAAAACATATTACAAGATTTAGGAGAATAAATTTTAAATAAATAAATATCTTATATTACCGTTCTATTTGGACATGATAAAGTTTGAATAAGAGTAGAATTATATCAAATGCTATAAATTTTAATGAATTTAAGAACTTTCTACAAAATATTTGACAAATTTATATTAAATTCTTCTTAAATCTTACAAAGTGGCCAAACAATCAGTGTAGAAGCTATCTAAAGCCAAAGTTTCATTGCATTTAAAATGTGTTAAATTTAGTAAAATAAATTTCATTTTTGGGTGATGGCTCCGTTTTTTTTTTTGGTAAAGCCCCACAGAAGAGGCGTACGTGTTAATTAAAAAACAAAAATACAAGTCCTTAATGACTCAATGCTCGCTAGAAAATACAGTTTTTGAATCAAAACCTAAGAATCTCAATATTAAACTAATTACAAAATCAACCAAATAAAAATAAAACTAACCAAAATACAAAAGCAAACTGCAAACAGTAGAGGTCCAACAGAAAATAAAGTCCAGCAGAAGTTCATAGATTAGCAACCTTGCGAAGAGCCTAGAGCACGAGACTCAAGGCTAAGCTCCAACTCGATCTGTAGACGAACAGCCAGCAGTAGACCTGTAGGTGTAAAAAGACTAACCCATGCTGGAAGGAAAGAGGAAAAAAATAAAAACCCAAAACCCAAAGCCACTACAATAGCACAATAATAGCTCAGGAAATAGCACAACACCAAAACAAACCATCCATAGTTTGAACCAATCAGGCGTAGGCCAAAAGATTAAAAGGAACACCCATAGGCCAGACAACCAAACAGAAGCTGAGACAAGCCACATAGAACAAGAAATAGCATAAACAAACAAAAACACAAGCCATCCAAGGAATTACTTATTTTTACCTTTCTTTTCATTTTTCCACCTACTACATTTCCCACGACCAAGCTTGAAAGCATCAGCATCAATACTAATCACCTTTAAACAATTCAAATCATCTGTAGTCTCAACCATATATCCTAACAATCACCCCAGCTAGCCAAAGAAGAACAATCATCTAGCCACTCTGAATTATCCACATCGTAATCCTTCAAATTTAAAGCTAAATGAGCATTTAGATCATTCTTCGAATTAATAGAGATAGACACATCAACAACATCCTAAAGATTGACCACATTGGTGGTAGGTGTCACTCGAACGGCTCCCATTGTGTCACCAAAAGACATAACCAACTCACTTGAGGAACCATTTAAAACAACCCTATTAGTACCACACAATGCCACATTGTCCATATGTAAATTATCCACACAAAGCGGCATTTTCCTTAATATCAACCACAACTTAATTAGTGGGAACGATAAATTGGTGATCACAATCAAGGGATTAAACCGGGCTACCAACCAAACTAGAATAATCCTGTTTTCCCATAAGGGAACCACAATGAGATTGAGTCAAGTTAACCATAGGAACAAGCACATCATTAATTGCTAACCAACTCATTACTAATACGATCAGTAATCACAACATCGAAAAATCCAACAACCTTACCGGCCAGCAGAAGAGTTAGGGATGGCCTAAACAATAAGCCCAAAGAAATGCAAAGGCTTAGCATCAAAATTATTTGCTAGGAGAATAGTTAGGGATGGCCAAAACAATAGGCCCAATAGAATTCAAATACTACAGGAAAATCATCTATTTCCAACAGAATTTTCCAGCAATTTTTGAATTTACCGGCGATTTTTCGACGACTTTTTCCGACGAATATTAATTCCAGCAGCTTTCCGATGGAATTACGCCACTGGAAATTTTTTTTTAAAAAAAAAAAATCCATTTGCTTCCGGACGGCAACCTGCTTTACCTCCCGGTAGTAGCCCAGCAAGCCTGATCCCGCATCTAGGACCGCGCTCTCTGTGCTAATTTAAATCTTTTCACTTAAATTAAGAAAATATTTAATATTATTTTTAATCATTTTTTAAAAGTATTTAAATGATTAAAATTTTAATCAATTTAATTAAAATTTTAAAATTTTGCCGGAAAATTGAAAAAGCCACCAGAAAATTCACCAAAAAATTCCGTGGGAAATAAGCAACCGAAAAACATCAAGAAAGCCACCACAAAGCCATTGGCTTATTTCGCCTGTAATAGATGATTTTCTTGTAGTGAAAGGCTTAGAATACAAACTATTTGTAGATAAACCAACAATAGTAATAAGAGTGAGAAAATCATTATTATCAGTAGTAGTTGGTTGAATAGTAGTGTCATTCCTTCCTAAATTAATTTTTTTGAGAAACCCTATCAAAATGAGGATAATGAACATGATAGTTAGAATTATTATGCCCCGAAGACATGCAAAGATCACAAAATGGTGGAAAATCCTCCATAACAACTAGTTGAACATAACCTAAATTATCCAGCCCTATCCAATCAGCCTTTGGATAATTTTTAAAAGATATACAAATCAACATGAACCCTAGCAACAGAAGGCCATGAAGGAAGGACAGTGGCATTGTTGATTTTCAATGGGCAACCAAAAATTGAATCCAGAACATGAAAAATGCATGGGGATAACAGATGTGGCCCTAGATTATGGAATGAAACCCAAATAGGAATGATCAGAGATATGATAGTTAAATCTAAAAATGGAAACCACTTGACTAGTTTCATATAACAGTTTGATACGAAATATGAACGATGAGAAAAAACATGAGTATAATCCAAATCATTCACTAGTTTTATAAGAATATGTCTCAGATCCAAGATAGTTATAAGGCGTTCACCAATCAATTTGAGGTTAACGAAGAACTTATGAATAGCCACAAGGTTGGGTCTACGAGAGGAAATTTTTCTACCAAAGTAAACTCGAAAGGCTCACAAGAGCAGATATTTCAGTATCAGAGATCCATAATGACGGAAGCCCTCGATGATAAGAAGTTCTGAGGTCCAAAATCCAGCTCTAAAGGGAAGCACCAGACAAAGCATCCAAGAAAGAATGATAGTTCTTTTTCTCATAGTGAAAGCCAGTATCACTCAATTGATTGGCTGCCATTCTGGAGTAGATATTACCAAAGGTGGCACAATAAAAAAAAATAGAACCAGAAAAAAGTAGAAGATAAATTGAAAACAAAAATAATATTGGATCATGGAAACCATAGGAAGCATGGGGATCGCAAATGATGCTAGGGTTGAAACCCTAGCAGAGCACGCGAGGAAGTAGGCACCATCCAGATAGGTTTTTTACAAATGCTATTGGGTTATAACTCCTTGCCTCCCTAGGTTCTTCTATATTAGGTTTATTTTTATGTCTTTTTAATTGTTATTACTAGGGATCTTTGGCTCGTTGGACTTTATTTTCTATTTTATTGTAGCTCTTTCAAGTTGTAATGAGCAATACATCGCTATTATGGACTTGTAATTTTGCCTTTTATTAAAGTGTAGGTCCATGGGTGGGTTTCTCCTAAAAAAATAAACTAAAAAAAAAAAAAAAGATTCCTTAAATACTACTTCCTAAATTAGTCTGAAAGCTATATAGAATAGTAAGTATTTCCTAGATACTGTAAAATAAAATAATTGTAAAGAGGAAGATTATAAAGCAAGGATGCACTCACCAACCAATACATATAAAGACCACCGAGCAACGTGAGGGAAATAGCCATGTAAATAAAACAAAATAAAATTAAAAAAAATAAAAAGAGGAAAATAGCCATGTGATAGGACTGAATAAAATAAGAGAGGATGGCACTAGGAGGTTAATGCCCTTTAAATCCGTCAAATCTTTGGATTAGTAAATCTAAGATTTACTGCAGAAGGAGGAAATGTCGTGAAATATGATATATTTATTGTGAGATATCGATTTGAATTTTTTTTGTTATTTGGTAGGATATATCTGAATTCCTCTCTAAATCCAACCTAATCCCTGAAAGAAGGCATAATTGTTTGATTTCAATTTATTTAAAAGGATCTTGCATTATTAGATTTGAAATTGTCGATAACTATATAGAAGGGTATGATTCACTTTGCTAAAACTTATTATAATTGCATCTCCATTCATTTAAAGTGAAGAATTGTTAAAAGCATTTTAAGAAATTTTAATGATTTATTATATCTACGTATAGACATAGGTTTCGTAAGTTAAAATTAAAAAAAAAAAAAATTTGCCTCTACATTTTTTTTTGAATATTAATTACTCCTAATTGTTTGAGAATATATTAATTTTGTTGCGAGCTAGAATATATGCGGCGATAGAGTTAGAAATTTTCGCTTCAGCGTTATATGAATATCCAGCACACAAACAAAAGATGAAAGAACACCAGCATTCTTTTGTGGAAAACCCTAGGAAGTGAAAAAACCATGGTTTCACACCCATCTGAAAGAATTTCACTAGTGTTTGCTTAATTTATAAGAGGCCAACTCATCCCTAAAATTTAGGATGATCAGATTACAATAATCAAATCCTGAGTTAAAATTTAGTTACAATCAGATGCTAAAATTTCATCGTTAGTTGGAGATGAGGTAGAAAGCTGGTGTTAGTCGGTTGTCAGACAGAGTTCCGACGTAACTTGAAAGTTAGGAAAAATTCTAGCATCACCTGGGGTTAGGAGGAACTCCAGCATCATTGGAGGTCGGGCGGAACTTCAGTATCACTTGAAGGTTGGGCGGAACTTCAGCGCCACTAAGGTGTTTGTTAGGGTGAAACTAAGGTGCCACTTATAGTTCGGGTGAAACTCCGGGGGTGGTTATGGAGGACTCTCTTCTTTCTCTTCTGTCTTCTCTTTTTGGCTCCTGTCTCGGCATCGGTCCGCTGCAAGGTGAAAAGTTCGGAAGTGGTCATGGAGGAGTTTATTCCTTCTCTTCTGCCTTATCTTCTCTTCTTGCTTCTTGTTAGGGGTTCCCTCTTAAATGAAATGAGGGGATATTTATAATTTTTTGAGAGTGACATTACCAGTAAATAGAAGGAAGATCAGGGGTAAATTGGGAGTTGTTTAAATGAATGGCCCATGTTGAATCCCTTGATCATGGATAGTTCATCAGTTGTTTAAAAGCTCTAATGATATCAAAATTTGATGATCTTGAGCTCATTGGATTTGTCTCATCGAGCCGCTTGATTTAACTATAAGAATACAATATTTAGAAACTATTTGATAATCTAAATTATGGATTGAACCTTCTAATTATGCTTTGGTTCTTTGATTTAGACTCATTGGGGCTCCGATTGAGTTGAATTTGGTGTCGTTGGATTCATATTTACGAGACATTCAGTTTGACTATAATTTTGATGAAATATGAGTTCATATGGTCCTTGATTTTAATTTTTAAAGCTTTTACCTTGAATTTTGCCTCAAGATTCATGCCCCATTAAGATAATTTTTTGATGATAAATTAGTTGCCTCCATGTTTTTGGACGTAAAAACTTCAGGAGTCTGAAAATAAATGTCACAACACTTAAAATCAAATGATTGTCAAAAAATTGCATTCCAAAAAATGTAATTATGCTCAAACTTGATCTTAGAAGTTTTCTTGAGCTCCAAAAGTATGAAAATTGTGTTCGAAATGTCCAAAAATGTGACTGGGGCCCCAAAAACATCCAATTTAGACTGCACATGCCCAAAATCTATGCCCGAAAGAAATTTGGCAGCCGAACTAGACAACAGCCATTAGGCTTCGCTACCAGTGGGTGCCGCCGTCGGTGAACTAAAGGGGCACGTGAAGTGTCCCATTTAGGGCCAGGAAATTTTTTTTTTAATGGTGGGCCCCACCTTTTTTTTTAATAGATGCCCCATTATAATTATTTATTAATTTTTTTTTGGAATTTTTCTTTAGAATTTTTTTTATTCTAAAATTCATCACATATAAGGGCCCAAGAATTTTTAAAAAACATCAAGAACATTTTTTAAAAAATTTTAGACAAAATGGGAGATAAATTTCTCTCCCCTTTTCAAATAATTTCACCAATTTCATCTTATAAATACCCTGTTGACCTCGATTTTGGCTCGAATGTGCTCGAGCCCTTTTGATCGATTTAATCGAACCTCGTCGAGCCCAATTCGAGCTCGAACAGACCCGACTCGAGCCCGATCAAACTTGACTGTGTTCAGTTAGACTCGATTGGTTTGTTTTCTTCGTGTCGTGTCTGACCTGATTTAAATTGATATTTACTCTGAACCCGATTTCGTACGATTAATTTCGTTGTGTCGGCTCGAGCCCGAATTGGTTTGAATTGAGTCGAATTCGGACTCGAATCTAACCCAATCTTAGTCAATTTATTCTAATTCATCCCAATACGATTCAACTAAAAGCCATTTGACTTTCTAAATTTTTTTGAATTTATTTTCTGTATCAGGTAATGATCTCGACGGTTCAGATTGCCCAAAAATCTGAATTCTACTGCAGCCACAGACGCCAGTCGCGTGAACCCTCAAACGAGCAATGGACTCAAATGACTTTACAAAGAAGCAGACTGTCGGAGAGCTATTCTGGTCTCTCGAGCGAAGCAGAGCGTTTAGAAAGCCGAGAGAAGCCTTCGATGAGAGGATTCTTTTTTGACCCTCATTCTCTCTTCTCACACGCACTCCCGCTCTCTCCCCGTCTCTCGGTTCTGAACTCCCGCTCCCTTTCTCACGACCGACTCCCTTCCTCCTGCTCTTGTTCAGAAAACCACCCAGCGATTCGACTTCCCCTGCTCCCGCCGCCTATACGGACCCCGACCTTGCTCCGGACCGAACCTGAGCTCGACGGCAGCCACCCGAACTCCCGCTCTCGACTTTGCACGCCTGAACCAGATCCTAAGCCGCTCGGATCACTACCTGGACCGAACCTGTCGCCTCCCTGCTTTTTGGCCGACCGATCTCCTTCAGGCCGCAGGTAATCCTTCCCCCTCTTCTCCTTTCTTCTTCTTTGTCTCCACCTTCCCTTACCTTGTCTTATTTCTTCTTCTTGTTTCTATTCCTTCCCTTCATCCCTTTCCCCTTCTACTTTTGCCTACTCCATCATGGTGGCAAAAACAAAAATATATATGATGTTGGATCTCTTTACAGAAACCTGAGAATGAGATGTTCTTTATTCTCCTCTTTCTATAAGTTTTCTTCCATAACTTCTTATTAATGATTTGTCGTGAGAATCATGAAGTTTCTTTTGTGTAGATTACTTAGAGGATTCCAATCTACTAGTTGTGCAAATTAAGTCTCTATGCTAGCTTCTTTTATGTGGTCTTGCAATCATGCACATCAAATGTTTGTTTAAATGCCACTATAGGAAGGTTATGATGTTTTTGTTTAAGTTGAAGTTATATTTTGTTTATAACTCATAGCTTATAGTTGTAGGAGATGTTTTGTAGACATTGGCTATCTCATTCAAGAGATTGTGATGGCATTGAAGTTTTCTTTCATACATGTTTATTGTATTCGACCCCTTGTTTTCACTACATTGGAAGCATCTCCTACTTGACATGGAACTTAATGTGGCATGAAAGCTTATGTGCTTGGAAGGGTTGAATATTTGTGTTGGAATTAATCCTTATATGGTGCAAGAGATTTTGATTTAATTATAGTTATTGAATCTTTGTCCTTTATAGTGATGGAATAATAGTTTAGAGAAAATTCAAGATTTCTAAACATTTGCTTAGATTAATTGGTAGATCCAAAGCTCTTCTCTAGCCTTGAATGTTTGTGAATGTTAAGCTTTCAATATTGTGTTTGTGGCGTACCTCATGTATTTTGAAATCTCATACATGAGTTAAGGAGTCATCGTCTTATGAATTTTGGCATTGGTATATACATGTTCCCTTTAAATATTGAGGTGTATTACTCCATGACTTTAAGAGCTTGTGAGTGGTTTACATGGGAGGCTTATTTTAACTAAACAAAAAAGGTGGATAGAATTCTCTTGGTCAACTTTAGTTCTCTTGATTTCTAGTAGGGACCTTCATTCCCGATGTTGAGCTTTATGAAACTTTGCATGGTTGATACTACTATCATGTGTTGATTTATTTCGTTCGAGAAATGAGCAATGGGTTTATGATAATTGTACTTGAAACATGTTATGCAATTTGACAAATCGAGAGGAGTCATAGTATTTCCTTACCTAAATATGCATGCTAAGCATAGTTTACTTTGTTGCTTATTGGGAAACAATGAAGACTTTTCTTTTAAAAATATATATGGAAAGCAAGCATGGTTTTATCCTGTTTTCATATTCGCATTAGTTATGGTAGTTGGAAGTATTCCCAAGCTAGAGGAGTGAGGAGTAGACATGCTCGATAGTTTTTTTTTTAAGAGCATCTACGAATTTGGAAAGATAAAGAGCTTGTTTATTTATATAATGGTGACAATGCATAAAGTGATTTTATAACTCGATTCGTGAGGTTTTATAAATAGTTGAAGAAAGTTAAAACAAAAAGAGTGCATAACTATTCCAAACCTACACTCCTACATGATTTATATTTTAGTTTGTATTTGTAGCGGAAGCATGGATTGTTTAAAGTTGAGAGAATGGTATTTTAGCATTGTGTAAATGTTCGAACAAGTGCAGATTTTGCTGTTTTTAAAGTTCCAAACTGCTTTTGGAGATTGCCAAGTGCAGATTTTGCTGTTTTTAAAGTTCCAAACTGCTTTTGGAGATTGCTAAGTGCAGATTTTGCTTGTTTTGAGGTCCCAAATTGCTGTTGGAAACAAGTATATGCAGTTTTTCATTGGTTTTGAGGTGCCGGACTATTTTGGTAATATGTCTTATGCAGCTTTCCTGATTGCTTTGAGTTCCAAATTGTTTTGAAGGCGAATTATATGTAGATTTCTCGCTGTTTTATGCTCCAAGCTATTTTAAAAAAAAAATGAGATATTGGCGTCCTTAGCACCATAAGCAAGTGAAAGATTTATTATATAACTATACTTTGTTAATGCTCACTCAATATAAAAAGATTTGATGATTCTTCTTAATTCTATTCGTGTAAATGTGGTATGTGAAGGGAAGTGTTAGTGCTTCAAGAATGATATTGGCATCATGAGTCTCAATTGAAGGATTTCCCATATTTTGTTGTATTTTATAGTCTTGCATGAGAAGAGTTAGATAATTTTCCTATACTTTTTCTTAACTAAGGTTGTTAGGCGTTTTGGTTTGGAAATGAACAATAGTAACTACTCATAACCCTTTTGTAAAGTAGTGTTTAGAGAAGTGTTAAAAGCTTTCGTGGATTCTAAAGTTGAGTTGGTATTCTTGTAGATTCATGTTATATCCTTGTTTTATGGCAATTTTATCCATTAAAATGGTTATGCGAATATGAGATGGTTAGTTTATATTGGAAAGTTTCTTAATCTTGTTTTGGAAGGGTGTGTGGCATATTTAAGAGCATTTATATGTCTTTTCTCTTAATGTTGGGCACTCTTAGTTATCACATAGCATGTCTTTGAAAGTGTTTATGAATGATTTTATGGTCGAAATCTTTCTTTTGTAAGTCGATTTGTGTCTAGTGGCTTTGTTTTAAAGGCTTTTATATGACGTTTTTTTTATGAAAGCTTTACAACGAGGGGTTGTATACAACTTTCTTGTTGGAGAGCTTTGTGGTTTCTACCCCACTCCAAATGAAATAAGGCACTTGATTATGGGTTGTTGGGTAGGATTTTATGTGAAAAGGGGAAATTTTGGTGGAAGATTTTGTAGAGATTTTGTGGAGATTTTGTAGAGATTTTGTAGAGTTTTTGTGTCAAACTAAAAAGAAAACAAATGAGATTTTAGTAGATTTTCTCCTTGTAGAATTTTGTGTAGTAGCCCATTTGGAAGGTATAATTTTATGATCAAACTTGTGTAATAAAGTCTCTTTGTAGTCTTTCTTAGAGTAAGATGATGATTAATAAGTGAATTGCCTTCATATTGATTTATATTGGTTTCTAAAAGATAAATGTTGAGGTTTTAGAGCTTTAGTAGTAACTTTGTGTTGGAAGGCCTTTAGTGTCTTTTGGGAGTTAGATGATCTTTGCTCATTTGAATTTTTCTCCCTTTAGTGTTAGCTCCTAAAGATGAAAAGAATTTTTGGATGAATATAAAACCAAAGAGAATTTAACTTTAAGGTTAGTTGTAGAAGTTCGTATCCCCTTAGTTGTTATAAAATTTGTTTATGATTTGTTGTAGGTATAAGTCTTAAACATAACAAGTGCCTCATTTGGATTGTGGGAACATTAAATGGCATTGTTGATGTTGCTTTAGGATACACTTGTCTTTAAAGGAGTGTGTCCAAAACAACAATGCCTACATCCCTTTTTCGTATTTGATTTTTGTTCTATTTCTTTCTTTTGCATTTAGTCTTCTTTTGCTTTACTTTTAGTGTTCTTTATCGTGTCTTTCTTGCTTTGGCACTACGCACTTGCAAAATGAGGAGAACCCAAAACACAAGTAGCTCAACCAGTAACAAAAAGGTACCTTCCTTTTATTTTATGCATTTTTCATTCTTTTATATTATTATTTGCTTATAGAATTGTTGTGATACATGTCTTTTCTATGGCTTGTGAGGTGAATTTTGGAAAGCAATGGATAAGAAGCATCAGAGCACTTGGAGAAGGAGCTAGGACAACCAGATCCGAGAATCAGTCGCCCCTATTCATTCTGGTAGGGGCGCTACGGGCGGAACCACCGGGTCATAGCCCCCGGTGCTGTAAGATTTCTTAAAAACATAAAAAACCTTTAGGGGCCTAGATGATTGTATGCCTCCTTCCCTTAATGCCTTAGAAACTTCAATTATATTTAGGATTGCGTTTACTTTTTTTTTAGATCCCTAAAACCTTGTGACATCCGTATAGAATTCTTAGGAATTAGAAAAAGAACACTGCTTTTAATCCTACAACACTAGTGACACTTAAGGAAAAAAATTAAGGACCGAGTCTTAGCAAACATAGACTTAGGATGCATGTTCCTTATAGGATAGAGACTTTTAAAACAAAAACTTAGTGACATGTTTTCCTAGATTTTGACTTTTCTTTAATTCACTAATAATCAACCAACCAATTTTAATCTAATTTCTAAAAACCTATTAAAAATATTTAATTCTTAATCAATTTATTATTAACATTTATAATTATTAAATTCTAAATCTAAAATATAAACCTAAATCAATTCAACTAATCTAATAATTAACTTTTAACCCACCTAAGATTTAAAAGAGGTAGATTTAATTAGGAGATCAAATCCTAAAGTAAAATTCATTAGGATAAGATACTTATAAATATCAAACCTTAGAATAATTTCTAAAATCAACCAATAAATATGACTAATAAAATACTTAATATACATTTTTCTTTTCTTTTCATAAACAACTACAATAATCAAACAATGTTAATTATCACTGGGTAACCCAGGCCTACGAGGCTATTAAGTTAGCCCCAAGGAGGGTGAAATAAACCTCACGGCCTCGGTGTGAAACAAATGTGATAATTAATCAAACATAAAAAATACAAGGTTCCTAAAATCAACCCTAAAACACTAAGATTTGAATTTTAACTAAAATTTCCTTTTCCCTTTCAACAAACAAATAATACAAATAAATGTAATTAAATTATCACATATAGGACCTACTAAGACCACACAGCCCACACACGCTTAGACTGGTTTGCTAGGACACGACTATTAGCTTTAGGTTAGGTTGTTGTTCTGCTTTTCTTTTCTTTTCTGTGCTGTGTTGCGACGCTCTGCATGTGGCCCGTGTGCTGTTTGCTTACTACTTGTGGTAGTTTTTTTTCCGTAATGCTTTTCTGTGATGGTTTTTTTTTTCTAGTTTTCTTTCTATAATGTTGTTGTGAGTGTTAGAATACCCATAGGTTAGGCACGCTTTTTCATACTAATGCTGTCTTCCTGCAGGTGGCCGTGCTCATACAGTGCTAGAAAGGGGGCTAAAATTAATAATCATTTATAGCTGCTTTAGGTATCAGCTTCAGCTGCTTAGCCCCCAATAATTAGAGCACAACCAAGTGATTGAGTTGAGCACTTTTTTATTTTTTTTATATATATAACTGCTTGGGTGAAATTTTATTATAACTGCTTAGGATAACCCCTACAGGAGAGTCTAGATTTTCTCTTTTCTGATGTAATATATTTGAGATATAAATGTTGTGAAAATCATTAAAATAAGGCATTTTTAAAGATGTAGGAGTCCAAAGGAAAAAGTAAACCCCTATAGGGGGTTTCCTTTTTCATTTGGGCATCCTTTTGGAGCATTCACTACGAGGAGCCAGATCGGAGAACAAAGACGATCCATAGACGAATAAAGGAAGGGAGATGAAGTTAGAGGATAAAAATGCCTTATTTTGTGATTTGCGTCATTCTCAGGTTGTTGTCGGTGGAGCCCGGCCACCATTACTTTTATGTACTTTGTGATGTAATATTATATGGCACTTGCCATGGACACTCTTTTTTGTGGAATTTGGTTTTTTTGCTGTTGTTTGTTTACTTTGTTTGCGTAGTAGAACCGGCATGCTTTTCATAGGTTTCTTTCTTGCATGTGCTTGTGCCTGACCATTAGGCTCTTTTAGGGATAAAATTTTTCTACTCGTAATTAATAATAAAATTTAAGATTAACTCACATAGAAATATAACGATTCTAGGGAATAGCCGGAATCGTCCGGGGTCGCATACATTCATTCTCTCTTCTTTTAGACAACTTCCCCGCCTGCGGGTAGAGTCCGGATAATCTGGCCTATGAGGATGAAGTGCCGGACCCGGGGAAGTTTAGTCATTCTCAAAAATTACTTTATAAGCCTTTTTAAAATTGCATACATCCCTGATTTGGAGATTTTAACCAGCATAAATTGCATTAGCAACTAATTAAGATTAAAATTTAATTGCATTAGTATCAGAAGCATAGTACCACTCATATGTGTGGGATCACTTAGGAACTTCTCTAGTTGTCGATCCCGAATTTCAATGTCTAAACTATCCACCCATCTTTCATACAGACCGGACAACATGGATTTTACACGATTAGGTGGTTTTAGCTGGCTTCCTTTGTCAGGCAAAGAATAAGTCCAGGATTGCATTAGCTAGGTCGTAGATGCTAGTGTTGTGTGTACAACACTACATTTTTTATAGATTTAGGATCTGAAGGTGAGTGGTATGAGTGTACCCCTATGCACCTTATTGGTGGGTAAGTTCTCCAATTTTTTGGAGGCTATAAATCCCACCCATCCACGTCACACTGATGACGCCACTTCCCTCCTTCTCTCATGCTTGCTTGAAATGTGTGACCTCTTTCTTTTCGCCAGTTTTCTCTTCTTCAGACCGGCCGAATGTTGACTGAACCCCGTGTGATCTGATTGAGCCGAATTGGGACCTTCTTCCCCTTTGATTAGGAAAGCCTATAATTTTTCCCTTGTACTAAACCCATTAGAGAAGATAATCTAACGTCCTTAATCGAGAGTTTTATTAGACCGAGATCTAAGATATAATTAACTATGGGGGCTTGCGCCCGTAGGAAATCGATCCCCACAATCAAATAAACCCCATTCGAGCTGATGTATCGAATGGGGGAAATCTCGTAAACTTTTGAGTTATGTATATTATTATCCATCGAGGTTAGTAGGTGAAAGCCACTATCCTCCATGGCTAATCGTATACATAACTCCATCTGCTCTTCCATCGGTCTGCTTGTATCGATTGTAAAGGCCTACGATCATTTTGTCCTACGGGATAGTGTGATCGTACTCTTTGCATTTGAATCACATGAGCAAAATCCTTTCGGAGACCCACATACCCGCTCTGAGGTAATAAAAATTTTGCACCATTCCCCTCTTCTCCCTTCCCCCTCTAACTTTCTTAGAGTTGAGGCATTCCCCTATTTTTTGTAGGTGACATTATTTACTAAAATTTAGGGCCCCACTCCTTGTGTAGTAGTTTGAATTTTGTAGCTATTCCTTTTCTTTCTCCTCTCTTGTTCTAACTTTCTTATAGTTGAGGCATTTCCCTATTTTTTTTAGGCAGCATCCCCTAATTAAATTCAAGGCTCCTCTCCTTGTGTAGAAATATGAATTTTTCAAGTTTTTTCATTTTCCTTCTCCCTAATTTTCCTTCTTACTCTAGAAGGTTTCCATTGCTTTGGGTAGGTGGCATCCCTTACTAAAATTTAGTGACCCTCTTTAGTGGAGAAGTTTAAATGGGTAACATGACCTCCAAAAAAATCCCTCCACCCAATGGATATCATCCTGTTATCTGAAACGAGGGTTTGAAGAGGTCTCGAAAAGTGGTCAAAGCTGATGTTGTTGTATCTACCATAACTATTGATTCCTTGATCTTTTTTAGGAAAAAAATTCACTTTCCTATAATCTTGTAATAAAAGTTCCTGAAAGATCCGCTCGTGCATGTTCTCACTACAGGAAAACAACTCATTTCCGATAGAATTTCCGACGGAAATATATACGTTTGAAATTCCGACGGAGTTTCCAACAGATTTCCGACGAATTTTCCGGCGTACTTCCGACAAAATTTTTGAAGTTATTTCCGGCGCATTTTCTGTTGTCTTTTCCGACAGACTTTTTGGCGGATTTCCAACAAAATTAAAATTTTTTTGGAAAATGATAATTAGTAATATTTAAAATTATTTATTTTGTTAAATAAAATATTGCTAAAATAAAATAAATTAAAAAGTTTAATAATTTAGTGCTAATAAAGAAATTAGTTTAAAAAACTTAGCTTTTAAATACAGTAATTATTTTAAATATAAATTAAATTAAACCATTATAAATTAATTTAATTATTTTGAATTTTATTAAGTTTATATTTTAAACTTACTGTAGTTTATATTTGCCAGAAATATTTCCGGCGCATTTTGCGCTGGAATTTTGCCAGAAATTTTTTCGGCAAAAAGTTTTAAGCTGATAACACTTTTCCGACGCGCGTTGAATCGGCGTAAATATTTTCGTCAGAAATCTGCTAGAAATACTAATTTTCGGCGGATTTTGGCCATTTTCTAACGAAAAATGAATGCTGGAAATTGCCATTTTTCCTATAGTGCCTGCCCCCAAGATTTTTTATGATGTGCTAGTTAAATTTATGAGTGGCACTACAATTTTCCCCTCCTCCGAAGTTGATTGAAATTTTAGCAAAATATAGAGTGAGTTTGTCTCAGCTTTCTTTTAGATCCATGTGAACCATAATTTGGGTTGATCATATTTTTCAGATATCATGGAGCGGTATTGTCCTCAAAGTGCCTTTCTCGAATGGGTAGACTTATTTGTGATTCGTTGGGCCTTTTCTCCTTCTGATCTAAGTGTTTGGATATTTTCACTTGAGATCAATCAAGAAGTTGGGTTAGTGATTTCTTTTTTGTGAAAATTGTTTGGATTCTCCCAAAAAAATGGGGGAAACTGAAGGATTTGTCCATTCCCTTACATGTTTGAATAGAAGACTTACTAAAGATACTCAATCTCCTTGATATAGACACCCTCCACTACTAGTTAAGATATCTTAGTAGATACATAATTTAAGAATATTTGTTCATGTTGCAACTTAGTTTTCAAAACTATATTTTTATATTATGTAAGTCTTTTATGATACCAAAATATTACTGTGTTGATTACTATTTCTCCAAAAATATATTAAAAAACTTTGTTTGTGTTATTTGTGTGTGCTAATGTTTCAGGAAAATTATAATCCAGATTGTATAAGACTTCAAGACAGACTAGATTAAGATTTCTTATAATTGAGGTCTATATTTTTTTATTTTATTATTTTTCTTAAGTATGAGAGAATATGATTATAATTGAGTAATCATGCACATACACACTGAGGGAGTGGGTCAAAACATATATTTTTAAAACTAATAATATTATATGATTCTTGAATCATATTGGATGATTTGACTTAAAATTTTCTCCATAACTAAGTTAATCAAATCATGCCTTGACAATTTCTTTTGCATTGTTTGTATTATATGAAGTTGGATTCATACCTGTTCATCCCGATTATGAAATGGATACATACCAGTTTAACCCAAACAAACTCACCACTTTTAAACTAATCGTATTATATGAAATAACTTTTATATAGATGACATCCATAGTACAAAATGGGTATATACTAGTTCATCGCATATGAACAGATAAATTTTTTGAACTATTCATAATGTATGAAATTAGTTTTGTACAAATAACATCTAGAATATGAAATGGGATCATCCATATTTGTACTATATGAAGCATGATTTGATTTAATAATTTGTACTTTATAATATAGGGATGGTAGTGAGGCCTGCAATGCTTTATGGTGCCGAATGTTGGCCATTAAAAGAGAAGCATAATACTAAGTTAAGGGTGGCAGAGATGAGGATGCTTAGATGGATGAGTGGCTTTACCCTTAGGGATAGGATACGAAATGAGCATATACGTGAAAAGGTTGGAGTAGCTCCAGTAGAAGATAAGATTAGAGAGAGTCGCCTTAGATGGTTTGGTCACATAAAAAGGCGGCCTTCCGACGACCCAGTTAGGAGAGTAGAGGTATTAGATTTGACTTGTGTTAAGAAAGGTAGGGGTAGACCTAAAAAAACTTGGTTAGAAAATATTAGGAATGACCTTTCTTTATTAGATTTAAACGAGAATTTGGCTTTTAATAGGACACAATGGAGAAAAAGGATTCATGTAGCCGACCCCACGTAGTGGGATAAAGGCTTGATGTTGTTGTTGTTTTTGTTGTACTTTATAATATAGGGATCATACAAATGATGACCAGAGTATGAAATGGGTTCGTATAAAATCATATAGGATGAACTTATTCAATTTTGAACTGTTCATATTCTATGATGTCAGTTTGTACATACAATTGACAGAGTATATAATCATGCTCATACATAGAATTTTTAATTGTTCGTACGTATGAAATATAATCGTACTCTATGATCAAAAGATGGTAAACTTGAAATTTTTAATTTTCTAGACAATTATCTTGTTCTTTCTATATAAGGGTCCTAAAAATTTATTATCAAAGAGTTCTTCTATGAATTATCTCTTGGGAGTGAGAGTGAGAGTGTTTTGGGAGAGTGTTTGGGAGTCAGGATTTAGAGATCTTGAAATTAGAAACTGTGATGGGTTCATAAGGTTTCCCAAAGGTGAGGATCTCTTTATATTTTCTTTAAATCTCTGTCCTACTTCTTTAAAGACTATTGTGAGAATATATTTGAAGAATATCTAGTACTCTATTATTACTAGGAGGGCGAGAAAGAATGTTGGTACTCTATCATCACTAGGAGAGAGAGAGAGAAAGGACATTGATACTCTACCATCACCAGGAGGGTGAGAAAGTATGCTGGTACTCTACTATCACTAGGAGGGTAAGAAAGGATGCCAATACTCTACCTTCACTAGGAGGGTGAGAAATGATAAAAGTACTATACCATTACCAGGAGGGTGAGGAAGGATAATGGTACTCTGCCACGCTAGGGTTCGTGGATGAGAGGTTAATATAAAGGATTCTCCTCCTTGCTGTGAGAGAAAAAGGAGAGTTACTTTGGTATAGTGCAATACCTAAATAAGGTGTCTTTAGAGACTAGACATAAGTCTATTTGGATTAAACCATTATAAAATTCTGTGTTCTTTTGTATTTATTTTTACAATATTTTTATTTTTGGCACATTTTTTTAGTAGTAAAAAAATATTATGAGAAAATTTATTTTTACGAAAAATCTTAAATCAATTTTATAAATTACCAAGAGTTTTTTAAATTCCTAATTCATCCCCTCCTCACTTGGTTACCTTTGGGATAAATCTATTAGGTATAATAACCAATTAAAACTTCGAAGTTTAGATAATATTTTGAAAATGATCAGGGTTACTTTTAGAAACCATAACACTCCTTAAAGATATTCAATTACTAGACCATCATTATTTGATAAAATTCTTTTCAACTTTTGGAAAACACGAATGTTTACTTTTCTTTAACCTCTTGACTATCACACGTGAATTTTAGTACAAGAAGGTTACAATAGACCCACTAGACTTGCTGATGCCATTAGGACTGAAACACAATTTATTTATTGGACAGTAGAGGAAAAAGAACTAGTTCAGTTCAATACTAAATTCTTAAATAATTTTTTTTGTGTACTTAAATCTGAGGATATATACATCTTTCAACCTATAAAATTAGAAAAGAAAATTGTGATAGACTTTGCAAAATATATAAACGAACTAATGAAGTGAAACATTTCAGATTGAACATTCTATTAAACGACTACAAACTTTTTTGCATGAAATTCAATAAATTAATCCTTAATTTGTATACTCATTTTATATAGATAGTCACTTCATTGCATGCTTTAGGTAGGAAACTAGAGAATTCTGAGAAACTTAATAAAATTCTTCATTGTTTACCTACAACTTATAATGCAAAGATAATTGTTATAATTGAATCAAAAGATTTAACTATTTATTTTATTGATAATCTACTTGGATCATTGATTGCTTAAGAGCAAGGAGTTACTCAAAAATAGAATAATGGAGATGACAAGCAAAAGGAGAAAAACATTATGTTGAAAGTGGATGATTCAAAGAGTGATTAGCATAACCTAAGGATGAATATGAGATTACACTCATGACGAGGCAGTTCAATAGTTTGCTAAGAAGAAAGCAAAGGAGATGTCAGTACTAGAATAAGGGTAGGTTCCACAAAAATACAAAGGCTTTTAATGATATAAATTGTTATGAATGAAAAACGCTTGGACACATCAAATATGATTGCCCGAATCTCAAAGTTAATCCTATCACGAAGAAGGTTGAGGAGAAAACCATTGTTAGGATGTGAAAGAAACAACTACAAAGAGTTTTCTTGGCTAACCTAGCTTCAGATTCCTAAGAAATAGAAGCAGAGGAGGATGTCACGAACTTGTGTTTAACGGATGACAAACTAGATCAGTCAGATCAAGAGTATGTATGTAATTTATCTTATGATGAGTTATTTGAAGTTTTTGAGAAAATCCATACTATATATAGGAAACTTAAAAAATATCTTGCCAAACTGAAAATAAAGTTTCTAATTTATAAAAACGGCATGAAATCCTTAGGAACAATCACACATCTATTGATATCAATAACATAAAATAATTGGATAAATAAGATGATTTGAACAAAAACCATGAAGTATTAAAAATAACTTATGATGATCTTAAAAATGAATGTAAGGTGTTAATATAAGAAATAATCAAAAGAGAACATGAGTTAAGAGTTAACAATATTATTTTAGAAAGTGCAAACTCATATCTTAAAGAAAAACTAAAAGCTCTTGAGGAAAATAGGATACCCCCAATGCATGAATAATTTTTTAATCCTAATTAGAAGCTTAAAATTTAATAACCTTGGAAAAGGTAGTATAATTCACGTAGACTAATAAATATTTTTCTTAGAGTTAAATATTTTTTTGTGTGGAATTATTGGTCATATCTCTTACACTTGTATGATTCATAGTAGAACACATCTAGTGTAGAGATCAAAGATGCATAAATCCCAACATATCAAACATGAATCTAGATTATTATTGCCAAGAGGAGAACCCAAACTTATTTGGGTTGTCAAGACTAATATTTGATCATTTTAAATGCTTTCATATAAGTCCTTGTGAGAGTATTTAGTATCTAGATAGTGGATGTTCGAAGTATTTGACTTAAGACTCAACAAAATTCATATCACTAAAAGCTAGGAATGAAGGCAAAGTGACATTAGGATATAATACCACAAGGAAAGTGGTAGGTGTAAGTATGATTTGTCAACAAGAATAATTTTATCATTAAAAAAATATATTAATGGTTGAATGCTTATATCATAACTTGTTGAGTATTAGTCAGCTTTGTAATAAAGGTTATAGTGTTAATTTTTTTCTACAAGCTACATAATAAGCCAAAATGGAATTGATGTGTTAAATTGAAATAGGGTGAATAATGTGTACATCCTTGAATTAAATTTTGTTAAATCTTTTAATACTTTTGTTCTCAAAATAATTCATGATGAATCATACTTATGGCATAGAAGGCTTTGTCACGTAAGTATAAAAACTCTTAGGAAGATTACCTAGAAAGAATTAGTTAGAGGTATACCCAAACTAGACTTCACTAAGAATCACCTATATGATGCATGTCAATTAGAAAAATAAGTGAAGTCCTCCTTTCATTCAATTGAGGATCTTAGAACTAGTAAAACATGTAAAGTTCTACACAAGAATCTTTTTTGTTCGATTAGCATTGTAAGTCTAGGATGTATAGTTTTGAGGTTTATAATAGTTGATGATTTTTCAAAATTCACTTCGGTTAAATTCTTATTTTATAAGGGCGAATTATTTGATGAGTTTAGAAGTTTTTATACTTGGATTTAGAGGAAACTAGGGCGTGAAATTTTTATAATTCAATGTGATCATGAAAAAGAATTTGAAAATTAAAAAAAAATAAAGGTTTTATTTTTGAGTGCAAGGAATTAATCAATATTTTTTAGAACTTAGAACCGGTTAGTAGAACAGGGTAGTCGAAAGAAAGAACAAAACTTTGGTAAAAACTGCTAGAGCCATGTTGGCAAAATACTCACTTTCAAAATATTTTTGGGGTGAAGTGGTTAGTACGGATTGTTATATTCTGAATAGGGTAAACATTATATCCAAATTGAATAAGACACACAATGAACTTCTTAAGGGGTGAACACGTAATCTTTTATATTAGCATATTTTTGGATGTAAGGTATTCATTCATAAAATGGTAAAACTCTTTTAGAAAAATTTGATCCTAAATCTGATAAAGAATTTTTTTTGGGATATTCTAGTGTTGGAAAATCCTATAGTGTTTTTAGCATTTGAACTTTAGTAGTTAAAGAAACCACACATATAGTTTTTTTTATTAATATGGCATTTTGGAAGAGCCAAGGCTAGAAGAAGATTATATTCAAGATATCTACTGAGGAATTGAAAAGACAAATTTGGAAAAGAATGTTGGATCAAAAAATGCTTTGCTTAGAGAATGGAAATTTTCTAAGACTCAACCTAACGAATTGATTTAGTTGAACATAGTGAGGGTGTTAGAACAAGGCATAGACTTAGCAAAGAAGTGAATCATTCTGCATTTATATCGATGATTTAACCCATTAATATAAATCAAACACTTTTGGATGAGATTTGGATTTTAGCCATGCAAGAAGAATAGAATCAATTTATTAGAAATGATATTTGGGAATTAATTAAAAGTCCTAATAATCAAAGTATTATTGGAACTAAGTTGGTGTTTAAAAATAAAATAAATGATTTAGGTGTTATGATTAGAATTAAGGAAAGATTGGTAGCCAAGCAATATAATCAAATATAAGAGATTTATTTTGAAGAAACATTTGCCCATATAGCTAGGATTGAAGCAAAAAGAATTTTGCTAACCTTTATATATTTTAAAGGCTTTAAATTATATCAAATGATTTTTAAGAGTGTCTTTCTTAACAAGGTGATATAAGAGAATGTCTATGTTGAGCAATGTTTAGGTTTTAAAATTTTGAAAATCCCAAATCATGTGTTTAAATTGAAAATGGTATTATATGGACTATTACAGGCACCGAGGGCTTGGTATGAGAGGTTAAGCACTTTCTTATTAGAAAGGTCTTTTGTTAAAGGATGTGTGGATACCACTCTATTCATATTAAGGATAGAAGGTGATATATACATTGTTCAAATATATATTGATGATATCTTATTTGAATCTATAAATAAAAATTTTTGTGATATTTTTTTAAAAAATAACAAGAAGTTAATTTGAAATGAGTCTGATGGGAGCCTTGAGTTACTTTATTGGTTTTAATATAAAAAAAATAAGGAAGGAACATTTCTTAGCTAGTCGAAGTATATTACGGACATCCTCAAGAAATATAAAATGAATAATGCTAAACCAGTGAGTACGTTAATGAGTTCATATGTGTAGTTAGATAAGGATCCGAAAGGAAAATATGATGATCAAAAGAGTCACATCTAATTTTTTTAAGAGAATTCTGAGATATCTTTTTGGGTCCCAAAAATTTAGAGATTTGGTATCGAAGCACAACTCTTCTTTTGAAATAATTGGATATTATGATTCAAATTTTCCAGGATGTAGGATTGATCAGAAAAATACTTTAGGAACTTGTCAATTCGTAGAAAACTCTTTAGTTTTTTGGTCTAGAAGAAAATAAAATTTTGTAGCCCTTTTTTACTGTAGAAGCAGAATACGTTGCCTCAGGTAGTTGTGTGCCAAATGTTTTTTGGTTAAAATAACAACTAATTGACTCAGGATTTTCAATTGGCACTATTCTAAATTTTTTTTGTGATAATATAATTGCCATATACATTACAAAAAATCATATTAAATATTCTAAAACCAAGCATATAGATATAAGACATCACTTTATTAGAGATAATGTAGCTCAGAAAGAAATTGAATTACATCATGTTGTTACAGAGAATTAACTTGCATATATATTTATAAAACTACTGGCTTTTAAAAAGTTTAGCACTTTTGGAACCATAATAGATATGATTCATCTTAATACTTAAAATTATTTATCTGCTAATTAAATTATAATATATTTATGTGTCCATTTATTTTCTTAGGTTATTTCTTATGGTTTATTTGTTTTTGAATTTTTGTTTCTTTAGTTTTTGTTTGTTTTTCTTTCGTTAGTTTTGAGTTTTTTGATTTGTTTTTTATGGTTACATGTCACTGGATCTTGAGTGACTGGTTTTTATAAAAGATTTTTTATTTATTATATTTTATTTTAATTATCTTCTTCATACTCTACGAAAGCTTTTCGCATTGTACGAATTACGTAGCGTAAATATGATATTTTCTAAGTTAAGCATACAAGATTGAAATTTCTATTGCATATCGTAATGTACAATGTCATAATCATTTGTATAATAGTTTTTATTTTTGTCTGTATAATTGGGGACGATTTTCCAAAAAGTCAATTATTGATTACCGATAGTATGTATGAACTTGTATTTTGTCTGTACGATCATTTTGTTAGTTTCTCATGTGGATGAACCTAATCATCATAAAATGATCTTTAATATTTTGATCATCCTAGATGAACATGTGCTCATCTGTGTGATCCTATGGTCAAAAGGCCTATATAAATGACACCTAAAGAATAGCATTTTATGAGGAGTCATTTTGCTTTTAGCTGTTTCTATTCATATGTATGAAATATTTTCTATCCTGTACAATTTAAAAAACATAAGTATGATCCAAATTTTGTAAATTAATATAGGTCTTTTTTATTTAAATTTAAAGGTGGTTGATGAATTTTTTCTTCACATTCTCATTCAATTCCAAACCATCTCGAATTTAAACTTTAGGAATAGCCTGTAGTAGCAAATGTCCTCGTACTTCCAAGGGCTAGTCCTCTCGATCTGGTAGAGATGAGAACTTTTTTTTTCACATGAGAATTATGAAGCAATTGATCATTTTGTTGTAGCCAAGATTACCCCCTCTCGACTTCTTATGCAAAGTGACATAAACTTCTTTGTTATACCACTTTTTGCCTCAATCCAGTTTTCTTTTATCCTCACCTTGATTTATGCCTACCATAAAAAAATATTCTAGAATTTTCTTGTGAACATAAAAGTGAACTAAAATCATAATAGGATGACCTCTTATATCTTTAAGTAGTGCATTGAAATAAGGAGGATCTAGGCAACTTTCTTCACCTTAAGACCCAAAGAGTTATTGTATGCCTTTAGAGAAAATTTTAATTGGTTGGAAATAAACCAGACTCTTATAGGTGTTGCAAAAGTAATCCATCTGTCTCATGTGTATACTCTTATCCATAATGTCTGAATCATCCAGGATGTCTTAAGAACTTCGATTATTTCAAAAGTTGGTGATCATATCAATTTGACTCATCTTTTCTCTACTGTTATATACTTGATAATGACTGAAACTCCTATTGATTAAGCCCAACTAATCAATGACTACATTATAAATATTTTGATATTGGGCTTTCTCACAATAGGAGGAAGAAAAATGTGGCCTTAGGACACATAGTTGCTGATATTCTAGAGAAAAAGTTCGACATGTTCCATCCTAATCCTCCCACTCAACATCCCAATTACTTTTCTGATATCACTTTTCATGCAATCCTTAGTCGGAAACAAATTCTGAGGGAGAAGATTTAGAGGGAGAAGAAGGAGCCCCTTCTCCAGCACCTACACCTGCATTTGACTAGATCAAAATTTCTATCAAGAAATGGTCTAATGTTTTAACGGATTAAAAACTCATTTTGATCAATGCTTTGAACAAATTGAAAATCACCTGAACCAGCTGGATGCTAGATAAAATGAAGATATGGGGTGAATATGAGGACAATTTGACTTGGTCAGCACTAATGTAGCTATGATTAATAGTAACTTTATGATGTTCACCCCTCAATAGCCTTTATACAAAGGCCCCTCTGGTTTTTAGTTGTTATTTCTGTGATATACTTGCTGATGAGATTTTTTTTATTATTCTTGAGATATTTTCTTGTGATATCATATGTTAGTCTCTTCATGTTTTTGTTCTTCTAATTCTTAGATGATGATGTTTAAAATGGAAAGATTTGTTTGTTTGTGTTTCTTGTATTAAATGGAATGATGGAATGATGTTTTAATGTGCATTAAAATTTATCTTCTTGAAATGTTTATCTTTAATGGGGACAAATCATTTATAGTTGATCTTTAAAATAAAATTTTGAAATACTTTGCTCTACAAAATAATAATTTCCATGAAAAATTTATTCTCTTAAAATTTTAAATTACACTATGACTAGATGTACATTAGAAGATCAACTTTATGTTCTTATAGACAAGTATTACTTTTCTATAATTGTTGTAAATAGATGTCTTATTTTATTTTATTTCATTTTCAAAGTATTTATTTTTATTAATTATTAGAGTTTGTGTTAAGATTTATTGATATTGTAACGACCAAAATTAAAAAAAGATGCACAGATCATATAAAACTTGAAAAGATGCTCAAAATGTGCCACTTGATTAAAAAGATGCGTAATGTTCGTCAAAGTAAAAAAAAAGAGGAACAAAATTAGCCCAAACTAAACATTTTCTCAAAGTGTGCCACTAATAATTGAAAAGATGCGCAATGCCAAAAACCTGTGCACTACCAAGTACAGGGAAAAGAAGAAAAGCAGGAATCTCATTAACTCTAAAAAGGAAGATGCCTGAGATAGTTGGAGGATTGTCAGGCACCATACCTGTAAGAAGTAAGCAAGAGCCTCTAAGACGGAGAAGGCTTCCTGCAAGAAAGGAGAACCAAGTGTACATGTAATTCCAGGGAAGAATTGAATCTCGTATCTCTAGGGAACTCGACTAAAAAATGAACTGCAAAACTCTGTATATCTTAATAAGCACAGTTAGAGCTAGAGAAAGTCTCCATGCCTCAAATAACTAACTGGTTATTACAAGGATACATTAGCAAAAAAATCCTATCTTGAGTTGAAGCATGAATGTACTGAGCCATAGTGCCTAAAACTCCACTAAAAGTACGTCTTCATCGACACCTACTAATGCAGGAGAAGTGAAACCAATGGAAAGTAGATGGATCGGTGGTTTCCCATAAAATGGAGTCATGCACTACATGCCATAGTCAAAAGGGTTTATATATTGAACTGTGACAGAAGAAATTTACATCTACTAAAGAAAATTATGAACCTAGACACCTATAGGCATGGTTACTCGATAACATATCGGCAAACCCTCTGATGTCCTATATGTATGGCAACAGAGATGGAGTATAGGGTAAACATCCTAGACAATAAACTTGCCTCACTTATCATAATCGGGTGAGGGGACTCTGTGAAATAATTGTTCATCAAGAGGAACACACTCCTTAAAGTGATGGTTAAAAAATGGAAGCTTGAAAACTACTTATAAATATGAAACTGTAAAAGTAAGCTCCCCTTCCTCCACCCAACAAGTGCTGCTACCTGAATCCTAAAATTCTGCTAGACCATAAGCCCAAGATGAAGGAAGGCACATGTAGTCAAAGAGTGAGGCATATACAACCACTACAGGAAAATCACTCATTATCGGAGGATTTTCTTGGAGCTTTTCGGCGGTTAATTGCCTGGCAGCTTTCCGCCCAATTTCTGATGGCTTATTTCCCACGAAATTTTCCTGCGGCTTTTTCAGTTTTCGACGAAATTTTAAAAATTTAATTAAATTGGTAAAAAAATTAACTATTGAAATGATTTTAAAAAATGAATAAAAATAATATTAATTATTTCTTTAATTTAAGTAAAAAGATTTAAATTAAACATTATTAAAAAAATAGTAATTTATTTTTTTTAATTATTATTTTTTTACATTTTTTAATTTTAATAGTTAGTATTTAATTTTATTTAATAACTTGATATTCTATCAAATTATAGTTTAAATATTAAAAATTTACTTTATGAATACATTTACATGTTCAGCAATTTGGTTGGGGGTGTGAAACTTGCCCCAACCCACCCAGGTTCGAATCACATGGCATGAGCAGAAGTGTGGGAGACTGGGCGGGCACACGCGGCCCTGCCGGGCGGTGGTAGGCACACGAGTCACCGGGCTGGCGCGGGCCTGCAATGGGGACCTCTTTTCACCTAAAGGATGTATTAGGCCCAACAAATATAGCTGTTGATCGAATTCTTGATTTGTCCAATAAGGGAATCTTCATGGCCACTTTAGGGATATTGACTTTAGTTGATAGTGACTTAGTATAGACTGCCCCACCGGTTGAACTATATCTACTACATTCAAAAAAATATCACAAGTGCAGCAACTAACCTAGGCAATTGAACTCTATAACGGGTTGTAGTCCCCGTACTGCAATCAAAAACTACTGACCCACTTATTAGGGTCCTCGAACTCTACCGAATCCTCAGAACATTCAAGAAGTGGATGAGAACATGTAATGAAACTTGAAAAACATTAAGCCCCATAGTTTATCCTCGTGATGCTCCAACATGTCCTAAACATCAACATCACCTTGGTGATCGTGTCTGTCAATAGCATCCCAAATGGGGTCCTCGCTATGCTCCCCTTGAGGTAAAGTATCTATCCTCTCCGAATGAAATATTTCCTACACATGAAGAAAAAAAGCATCAGAGTCACCATAATAAATCAAATGCATGAAAAGAAATCTACCAAAGACAGTCAACTATGTCTCAACAAACATGATACACTTTAGACACATATCACATTTGTTGGGAGAATTTATTAACCTCTATACACCAAATTAGGTGCAAAAAGAGCTAAACAAACAAACCAAACAACATGCACGTCTACGTAACACACCATTTGAAAGGTCAAATGACCTCTGATTGTCAAACAAGTTACGCTTTTGCAATTAGGACATCAAATACACTTAAATAGAGGCCACTCAAAGTCAAACTGGATGAGACCAGTTTAAAGGGGCTGATCGACACTCGAAATTGACATACAACTTCGCCTAAATGATGTTCGATCGTAGAACTGATTTCACTATTGCATTCAAAACATCGTCGACACCCAAAAGCTACATTTTACTTGTTCAATTAGGGTCGTCTAAGGCGGCGTCATGAATACTATAGCGATGATGAACAAAATATGAAAATTTTCATGAAACATTTCTCATACGACGTTCGATCACAAAGCAGAATTTGTTGTTGTTTTTGGAACTTCATCAATTTGCTCAAAAAAAATCATGTGTGCAAATCAGTGCGAGTTTCAATGCATTCACACATATTTTGAGAAAACTCACATGAATCAAGGTCATTTTCATTGATTAACGAATTAAGATTAGCAAAAATTAATCGTACTACTAATAATAGTGAAGCATTATGAACATTGCCAGTAGATTTAACCAAAACTGGAATTAAAAAAAAATCACTTTATAATTAATTTACCTCGAATGCTCTGTTCAAGTCTCCGGTAAGTCCTTGAGAGTCTACTTAAGCTGAAAGTCAACCTCTATTTTAAAAGCGCAGAGTTTAATCAAGTGTGTAGCCTCCTCGTTAAAATGAGAGCATACAGGAGTCAAGCGACCTCTTCTAGCTGCTGCCTACACGCACACGAGCTCCCAAAAAAAGCCTTTCCTCAACCTCACAATCTCCTGCTCAAGGTTCGGAAGCTCCAATCTTTTGTTTTTACTCCCGAACTCCTCTTCGACAACTGTAGCCAACGCCTTATCCAACTGCAACCCACAAAATCTTTTCCTTTTTATACAAAAAAGGTAAAAATTAGCTTTCTTTTTTGTTTAAAAAAAAGCTTATTCTTAATTTTCTCCACCTCTAATTGCATTCACATGAATTTTTTTTTCTCGTGCTACCATTTCTACTCTTTTATTTATCTTGCTCTTTTCATTTTTGTTTATATTGGTTACTATTAGTAATAAATTAGTTTGAATGCTTCTACTTGTGTTAAAACCATTATCATGTTTTCTCATTCAATTACACACATGTATTAATTATTATTAGTACAACATATCAATAATTGTTATCAATTAATGTTATTTGCTATGTCTACTACTATTTTTGTATATATGAGGGTAAGAAGAAATGGGAAGAAGATTTTTAAAAAATGGAAGGAAGGAGGCTTTAGCTAAAGATGACAGTCACATTTTTTTCATTATTAGCCAACAACATCTGATGTGAGCCGACAGTACTCGAATTCCAAGGCTCATACATTAAATACCTTTTTTTACTAGTTATTCATTTAAAATTAATACTCTGTTTCATCTCTTTTTTTTTACCCTCATTAATTTCAATAAGCATTTAACGGAAATCATTTATAGTTGATACGTCATAATGAAATTATCTTGATCGGGCACGAATCGCGAGGCAAAAATCAAGCCGGAAACTTCAAAAATTAAATCCGGGAGCATCTGAACTCTGATTTCAACAAACTTATAGTCAAATAGAGCGTCTCGGAAATACGAACCCAACGACATCAAATTCAACTCGATCTGAGCCCAAATGACCCAAAATCAAGCACCCTAAGCGCTGTTGGAAAGCTCGTACCACAATTTGAGTTACCAAACGCTCCGATTTTAACGAGCTTATAGTCAAATCGAACGACACGACGTGACGAATCTAACGAGCCCAAGATCACCAAATTCCTACATCACTAAGGCCTTCAAATGTGCAATGAACGGCCCATGATCAAGGGATTCAACATCGGCCGTCAATTCAAACCACTCCCGATTCGCCCCTGATCTCGTACCTATTCATAAGCTGTGCCAATCCGGAAAATCTCTAAATAGACCGCTAATTTCTCTTGAGAGGGGACTGAAGCAAGAAGATGAAGAGAAGAAGAAGAGAAGAGGAAGGAGAATCAGCTCCTCCTCGACCACCGGGATTCTGCGGGACATTCGAGAAAATGCCGAAGTTCTGCCCAACTTCTACATGATGCTGAAATTCTTCCCAATTAACGACAGAGTTCCCTTCTGACACTGAAACTCCGCCCAAGCGTTGCCGAAGTTCTCCTTGTCCACCAAAAGACGTCGAGCTTCTACCCGACGTTGGACCTTCACTCTTCGCCAAGTTTCTACCCGACATCGAACATCTACCAGTTATCAGACTTTCGCTGGACGTTTATTCGAAGATGGATTTCTTCCCATTGTTAAACTTTTCCCTGATGCCATCCTTCTGACCTTCATCGTTAGACATAGTCCTTTCAACCTCTGTCGCCAGCCGACTACAGTTCTCCTGACTTACGTGGCCCGCCGACTAGTCTTTTTGGCCTCCATTGCCAGCTGACTACAGTCCTCCTGACTTATGTTGCATGCCGACTACAGTCCTTCCAACAAAGAGAATACATCAACAGTGACTCTTTGTGTTCTGAACATCTAATGTACTTCATATAATGTACGTCAAACCCATGTCTTCCTCCATGGAAGGATCTCATTTGTAATCGACTACAATACTTGTGGATTCATTCAAACAGGGCTAGGCCTCGTGGGTTTCCCCCTTATAGGGTTTTTTCACGTAAAAATCTTGGTGTATCATAAATGCTAGACCCTCTCTCTTATCTGATTGTGTGCTGGATTTTCGTACAACGCTAAGACGATAAACTTTATATTTCTCTACTGCCGCGAATACTCCTGGACGCAACAGTTTGTCATCGTCTGTGGGAACGTGGTTCCTGACTGGGTGGAAATTTTCACTCCAACCTCCAAAGGGGGTCGTTCATTTCAACTTCCTGACTTTAGCCATTGCTTCATCAATTTCATGGAAATTAGATTCGGATTGGGGGGAAACTTTGACTCCAACTATGATCAAGAAGATCCCTCCAATACTTCCAACATCATGATGATATGCCAGGAAAATCCCAAAAAATTGTTGGATGCTTCTAATAAATTTCAAGCCATATACAGTCCTCTATCGGACTTCTACTTCTTGGGCAAGGTCTTAATATCGATCTCAAAAACACAGTAACAGTTTAAAGATAGACATTTCTTCACCTTTGATTTGGGATATACGCGACATTCTCCCCCTCCCAATCAAGGCAAAATCAATCCCAGGGGGATTCGATTCCACCTCTTCCATACAACTTAACGTCGTCAAGCAAAGGCTCCGACATACAACCTCGGAAAGGTCTCACATCCTTAGTGGATTTTCTTGACCTCTTCCATACAGGTTAAAGTCGTCGAGTAAAGGCTCTAATATACAACCTCGGAAAGGTCTCACATCCTTATTAGATTCTCTTGACCTCTTCCACACAGGTTAACGTCGTCGAGCAAAGGCTCTGGCATACAACGTCAAAAAGGTCTTACATCCTTGATGGATTCTCTCGACCTCTTCCATGCTAGTTAAAGTCGTCGAGTAAAGGCTCTGACATACAACCTCGGAAAGATCTCACATCCTTGGTGGATTCTCTCGACCTCTTCTACACACATTAACGTCATTGAGCAAAGGCTCCAACATACAACCTCGAAAAGGTCTTACATCCTTGGTGGATTCTCTCTACCTCTTACATACATGTTAACGTCGTCGAATAAAAGCTCCGACATACAACATCGGAAAGGTCTTACATCCTTGGTAAATTTTCTCGACCTCTTCCGTACTGGTTAACGTCGTTGAGTAAAGGCTCCGACATACAACCTCGGAAAGGTCTTACATCCTTGGTGAATTCTCTCGACCTCTTCTACACAAGTTAATGTCGTCGAGCAAAGGCTCCGACATACAACCTCAGAAAGGTCTTACAACATTGGTGAATTCTCACGACCTCTTTCATACAGGTTAACGCCGTCGAGTAAAGACTCCGACATACAACATCTGAATATTCTCACATCCTTGGTGGATTCTCTATACCTCTTCCACACATATTAACGTCATCGAGCAAAGGTCCCACCTACAACCTCGGAAAGGTCTTACATCCTTGGTGGATTGTTTTGACATATTCCATATAGGTTAACTTTGTCGAGTAAAGGCTCTAACATACAACCTCGGATAGGTCTCACATCCTTGGTGGATTCTCTCGACCTCTTCCACACAGGTTAACATCATCGAGCAAAGGCTCTGACATACGACCTAGGATAGGTCTTATATCCTAGGTGGATTCTCTCGTCTTCCTCCACACAGGTTAACGTCGTCGAGCAAAGGCTCTGACATACAACCTCGGAAAGGCCTCACATCTTTGGTGGATTCTCTTGACCTCTTCCACACAGGTTAATGTCATCGAGCGAGGCTCTGACATACAACCTCGGATAGATCTCAAGTTTTTGGTAGATTTTCTCGAACTCTTCCGTACAAGTTATAATCATCAAGCAACAAACAACTTCAAAACAATTAGATATCCTTATTGGATTAAGTGACTTCTTTTCTACTGCACATTGAAGCATCTAAAATAACTTATTTTTCAAAGAAAGATTACAATTTGGTCTTCATCAGGCCTCAACTCAATTAACACTATACATGTGTCGCCAGAATGTCGGCATAACACATTGCTCCGGCCCCTTGACTCAAGGATATCTGATATCAGTACACTTCATTATAGATGCATATTTTATTCGCAAATTTTCAGTGGACTACCACCATCATTGGGACTTAATCTGATATTTGCTGGCGGCCCTTCACTTCATATCAGCCATCAACGACTTCTCGCTTGACTACTACTAGCAGCGTAGCCTCGAACTCCCTCCTTTAGCTCTACAGTCGATCGTTGACTGCTAATGGGCTTCAACTCGATCTTCCATCGCCGATACACTTTCACTAAAATGGAGTTGAAAATTCTCTTCACCTACTCGTCACTTCTAATTCTCTTCATGGATATTATTGCCACCAGATCTTCCCTAATCACCATCGCGTACAAGAAGTAATTGATCTCCTTCTGTCACGGGTTGTCTATTTAGAAGATTGCTTCTCATCATGACTCCTTATACATAAAAGAGGGGCACTAAAGCTTGATAGGGGAATTTTGCCTATCTCCGACAATGGAATGCCTCTAATGCAAGACGAAGGGCGCAAGTAAAGAACAAGGAGGAAGAAATTATCCTTCTACATAAAAGAGGGGGAAAAGAAGAGCAGGAAGAAATCCCTATATTTCTGCGCAAGAGGAGGGGCACTAAGTAAAGGGGGAAAATTTTTTCACTTGAAAATAACAAAAAACCTCGACTATCAGAAAGCCAGAGGGGGAAATAAGAGGATAAGAAATTCTCTAACTTCTGTACAAAAAGAGTGGCTTTGAATTGAGTAGGGGAAGTTTCCCACTGAAAAATAACGGAAAGCCTCAACTATCAGAAAGCCAGAGGGGGAAAAAAGAGGAGAAGAAATCCCTTCACTTCTGCGTAAGAAGAGGGGCACTAAGTCGAGCAGGGAAAATTTTCCACTCGAAAATAGTGGAAAACCTCAACTATCAGAAAGCCAAGAGAGAGAGAGGACAAGAGAAATCCCCTAACTTCTACACAAGAGGAGGGGCGCTAAGTCGAGCAGGGAAAAGTTCTCACTTAAAAATAGTGGAAAGCCTCAACTGTTAGAGAGCCAGAGAGAGAAGAAGAGAAAGGGCAATTTTTCTAAAGGCCTTATGGACCTATTTATACTTTTTTGTGAGAGAAGAGGGGAAGTTTCTAGAGTTTTCTAGAATTTTTAAAAAATTTGAATTTTTTCTGAATTTTTTAGAATTTTTTGGAATTTTCTATATTTTTTTTTTGAATTTTTCAAAATTTTTAAATCCATGTGGGGCCCACTCTATTAAAAAAAATTCAAAAATACAAACCGTCGGCCAAACCATGTGCTCGCCAGCGGCGGCTGCGGCGGGTGGCGCTCGGCCGGCCGGACGGCTGGTTTGGCCGTCCAATGTTTTCGGGCTCTGATTATTGGCCTGTACGGACCAAATTTGACATTTTTGCAGTCCTTGAGAATGTTTTTCGGCATTCCGGACTCAATTTTGATACTTTCGGAGCTCAACAGTGCCTCTGTGATCAATTTTGTGTGAGTGTTCAACTTTTGGAAAGCAATTTTTTGCGATTCGACCAATATAAAATTTTAAAACAAGTATTTTTGAACTTCTAGAGCTTCGACATCCGAAAGTAGGGGGGCAACTGATACGTCATCATGAAATTATCTTGATCAGGCACGAATCTCGAGCAAAACTAAACCTAGAAACTTCAAAAATTAAATCTGGGAGCATCTGAACTCTGATTTCAACAAACTTATAGTCAAACAGAGCATCTCGGAAATACGAACCCAGCGACACCAAATTTGACTTAATACGAGCCCAAAGAATTCAAATCAAGGACCCGAAGCGTTGTTGGAAGGTTTGAACCACAATTTT
>NW_021318667.1:540000-554231 GCF_001605985.2 Dendrobium catenatum
AAGAGAGAGAGAGAGAGAGAGAGAGAGAGAGAGAGAGAGAGAGAGAGAGAGAGAGAGATTTCAAAAAAATGAATGAGGATAAAAAAGAGGTTTAAAAAGATTGAAAAAATGCAAACAAAAAAAGAGAGAGGGATTCTTTATGATTTGGGCATTTTTTTAATTAATGTATTTTATACATTATGCCACCTCATTGCCATTAAACTTACCACGGAAGGTATATACACTCTCCAAACTTTGAGATTCCACTTTTTGACGCTTGTAGCATAGCGAGCAACCACATATACGCGCTTTTCTTAGCATAATGGGAGGAAGCTCATTGTGTTGTTTGTGATGAGGTTGGTGATCCTCAAAAGTTATGTTGTCAAAATTCACAGCAAATCGAGGAATACCATATGCACGCTTTTCCTATTGTGGTGGGAAGTAAATCGGTGCGTCACTTATAATGAGAGAGGCAAGCCTTGTGCACATTTTCTTAGCACGATAGGGCAAAATTTAAGTACCCGTTAGCCCTCGTATAACAAGGTGGGGGAAAGATTGCATTTTCAAATAGTTACTTTTGAAGACCCTTGCATGACCTTCATGGCATGATGAGGGTTTATTGACCTGCTGAAATGAAAAAAAAAATGATCAAATCCTTACCCGCCTTTTGCCAAAGCACATCCCACGTCGCACGCCCCTTGCACATCGACGTCGACACACGTACGACTCTCAAGTCGTTAAAGAGCCAAAGAGAGGAGGCCTTCGGGCTCTCTCTCATTTTTTCCAACTCTCCCTCGCGCTCGATTACTCTTACGCACGTGACTCCTCTCCCTCACTCTCCCTCACTCTCTCCCTCAATCCCTCTGGACTTCGCTCCTACGACGAATTTCTTTCACAATACTTTGAGAGGAACCAACAATGGAACCCGTTCGCATGCTTCTCCAGCTCTTTGTAGCATTCGACTTTGCTCCTCGATGACCTCCTTTCCTGTCGGACAGGAAGTTACGGCAGTTTGATCGGAAGCAAGAGTGGTAGCCCGCTTGCTGTGAAGTTAACTTCCTCCCGTTCGCATGCCTTTCTGACCCCATCACTGCCGGTCGACTTTGCTCCTTCGACGGCTTGCTGTCTGCCAGACCAGAAGTTTCAACATTTTGATCGGAAGCCGCAAGGGGAACTCGCTTACTATGAGGGTGATTATCTCGCTTTCACGAACTCCTCGGCCTAACCCCTTCAATCCGCCGAACCAGGGATTTTTATATATATAATATTATTTATTATAATTTTTATTAATTATGTTTAGTAATTATTAATTAATGATTAATTAAATTATTTGATTGATTATATTTGATTTCGATTAATTATAATTAATTGGCAATTAGTGATTAATTATTAATAATAATTATTTAATTATTATTATTATTAATGTAAATTATAATAAATAATAATAATAATAATTAGTTGCAAAGATTCCCTCTCTTACCTCGGCATGCGTGTCAGGCCGACAAATTGCCTATACACACTTTTCTTAGCGTGGTGGGAAGGGAAACCGGCGCGATACCTACGACGAGGTAGATGAGCGACCCCTCGATCCCCAAAATCTTTCCCCCGGCGTGTGCGATGAGCCAACTAACCACCTATACATGCTTTTCTTAGCATGGTAGGAAGTACTCTGGTGCGATGCATACGAGGAGGTCAGGTAAGCTTAGTGCATGCTTTTCTTAGCGTGGTCGGGATAACTCTTAAGTACCTGTACGCGGCTTTATAACTGCGGGGAAACACTGATTTTTATCTTGCAACAGGTACCTATAGAAGACCCATACATGCTTTTCTCAGCGTGGTGGGTACCAAGACTTTACACGATCGTGGTGTCCCGAAAAGAGGGTACATACCATACACGCTTTTCTTAGTGTCGTGGGAAAGGCCTAATTTTTATGTAGTTTTCTTCTAAACGGGGAAGAAGCCGGGAGGCTGCCGAAATTTTCACTGAAATAGGGGATTTGGCAGAATTTGAACAAGTTGAACTTGAACTCGGACCCGAACCTGTTTTGAACTTAAAAAGAACAAGAGTTTGAACTCCAACGAACAATGACTTGTGGACCATTGAACTTGATTGTAAAACAAACAGAGGACTCGAACAAAACTAAAGTGATTTCTAAAGAACAAATCTAAATAAAAATGAAATAAAAAAGGGGACCAAATTCAAATAATTTGAACATTCAAAGGAACTTGCAAGGACCGCAGGGGACATAGAACTTGAGCTCGCATATTGAGCTTGTGGACTTGATAGAACTCCAACTTGAACAAATGCAAAGGACTACGGCACGAATACAACATCAACACTAAATCAAGCCTAATCAAATGATGTCAAACTGAACCAAAGATTTAAACTTGTACTCTAGACTTGGACATTAATGGCTTGAGAATTCAAACTCAAGCGAGTATTAGAGTTGGACTGCAATGGACATAGAAATTATCTTGCACATTGAAATCATGAACTTTATTTGAATAGGACTTGGAAGGGTTCAAACTTGAGTCCCATTGGAACATCGTTGGCCCTTCACATCTGAAATCAATCAAACTACAACACCTCTTAGGGATGTATTCAGTGTATAACACACGATAAATGAAAATGCCCACATTCTACAGTTGAAGGCTCCTATCCATTCAACCTATGGCCCAAATAAGTGCAAATATAATAACCACCTGAGATTGGTGAAAGGTGGATATGATTTAGAAACAATGGGCCCTTCCTACAAATGCATGCGAATACTTGTGGATAACAACAGTGTATTATATGTACAATGAACTATTGTGGGCACAAGTACGGATCCCTGCAAATGAATACTTATGGATAACAACAGTGGGTACATCGTAAACACAGCGAACCACTGTGGACACAGGTACGGATATCACCTACGATAATGGTGATCAAGATCTTCAAGTGCGTCGAGTACAAGGGAAACTCGATGTACGAAAAAGGACACCCCTTGATAGAAGGAAAGGGATGTTGAACAAATTAGAATTAAACTTCCCGGTGTTCCAAAATTCTTTCTTGATCCCATTTTCAAGAAGAAAGATAATGCTTGCATCTACAAATATCAAAAAATAATAAGTATTCTACACTAAAGATCTTGAAAGGAGATCTTTTTAAGGCAGAGCAGCGGACTTCAAAGTCCAGAAAGTGCCTTCCCCGGTGATTGAGAAAGGGGAGACAATATCAAGATGAGGAGGAGTCTCGTAACATCAAACGCATCACCACCGGATCCGTAACACTAGTATTAGCGGATAGAAGTCTTGTATAAGCTTTTTAATGAAAAATTGTGTGCACTCAAATAATAGTCACCTGCATAATTGTAATCATTCCAAAGTACCCCTGCACGTGCACTATAATTTGTATACACATACGTACACGAGGGGTATGTCCAATCAATGAAATTCTCAAATATCCGCATGAGCCCCGGCGAGCGTGTTATTGGTACACATGTGACGTCTAGGGATGCTGCGCGGGTCAACAAGTGAATTCAAGTTCGAAACTGATCCTTCTATATGAGTTAACATAAGTCGATAGGATTCAAACCATCAAATAAATACACTGTTCTGGGGACCGGTGTATTTGTTTTAATACATTCATATCAAGCCTTCAAGTCTTTTAATTAAGAGAATTTACAAATACAGGCATAAAGCCTATGGAACCCGATCCTTCTAAGTAGGAAAATAGGAGTAGACAGAGTTCGAGTCATCGAATAAATATACTGTCATGAAGTTGACCAGAATATTTATTTTATACATTTATATCAGGCCTTCAGGGCCTATAATCAACAGAATTCACAAATAAAGGCACTAAGCCTACGAAACCCGATCATCTTAATCAGGTAAATAGGAGTAGACAGGGTTCAAACCATCAGATAAATATGTGGTAATGAAGTCGACTGGAATATTTATATTATATATTCATATCAGACCTTTAAGGCTTTAAATAGAGAAAATTCACAAACAAAGGAACCAAGCCTATGAAACACGATCCTCCTAAGTAGGTAAATAAGAGTAGAAAGGGTTCAAACCATTAGATAATATGCGGTCATGAAGTCTACCGGAATATTTATATTATACATTCATATCAGGCCTTCAAGGCTTTTAACAAAGAAAATTCATAAATAAAGGCACAAAGGCTACAAAACCTGATCCCCTATCGGCAAGTTGATAGGGTCAATAAGGTTCAATCAACAAATGGAAATGACTCGAAACACCCCAATGATGATCGTGTTAAATAAAAAATCTCAACTGGAGAGGTCCATCATAAATATTTTCAAATGCCATCCAAGCTCCACACAAATATCCAAAATCCTATGATCATCCAAAATAAAAAAAATTCAAATTCAAGATATTTAAAATTTAGATAAATCTATCAAAACACATAAAGCAATATCCATCAACCCTCCGCAACAGTTTATCGAGGTGGACAAATTTAAATATAACTTTAGCTCACATATGAGTTAAGTGCATAGTTGAAAATATCACTAGGATACATTCTCAAACAATCTCCTGTCAATAAGGATGTGGTACGTGTCCTCTAACCGACGGTTTTGCTGCCAAATGGCACCACAAGATAAACGGTTATGATCCGGGGCCCTCTAAACTGAGTGGTTTTGCCGCCAAATGGCACCACACAATACCAGTTATGACCAGTGCAAATGCATTCCTTATTGACATCAAATTCTTGAGATATGAATCAATAGGATATGATCGATAGTGCACAAAGCCCTCTGTTAGCTAAGGTTGATTTAAATTTGTCCCCTTAGACAAACATCCATCCCAGGTCTACAAGGTACCCTTGGACGAAGCAAAATCTCCAAATAATCCAATCATCCAAATGCCCAAATTCAAACCCAATTTTTAAATCCATACCTATGCTGCTACTATATGCCAGATACCACGTATCTTCTACGTATCTCTAGGTAGTGTCTTATCTACAAATCCATCTTCCTTCCAAAACTTACCATGAAACTTATTCGTTTAAACTCCCTCGCTGAATCAAATCAAAGCGAGCGGACGCCGGGGCCGAATTTTCAGAGCCCACAGGGTTGAAGACTAGGTTGCTATGCCCCTCGAGATCGACCATACATATCTTTCATGACGTGGCAGGAAGGCTAAGACTCCAATAATTTCCACTAAAAAGGAGAGATTCCAAGAGGCTACCGAAATTTCATTTGAATATCCTTACATCTTAAACGAATAGCAAGGAGCCAACATGGACTCAAATGAATAAGTACTAGAGACTTAAATTGAATTTGAACCTAAAATTGAACAAATAGTATTTGTATCAGATTCGGAGCACAAGATACTTAACTTGGATAGCTGGGAACTCAAACTTGACATTAAACTAAATATGAGTTTAGACATAATTGAATGACATGGAGTACAATCTAAAATATAACTTGTTATTTGATAAAAAAACAACATGCTAAAAAGAATTAAGTGGAAGAAACAATACTTGCTTATAGAAAATAAAATAGATTTTTTTATGGAGGTTAAGAAATGATCATTTTAATTGGGATGAGGATATTGATGAATATGACATCAAGCTCATCGTACAAATTGTGTGACACCTTTGAACTTGCAAGTATAATTTGTTTGCAGGAAATAAGAAAATTGTAAAGGATATGGCTTGGTTTCAAAGACATGATATGAGGGCATTGGAGAATGATGGTTCATTTATAATGTTGGGCTGGACGCACCCCTAAGCAACATCCAATATGAATTGTAGGAAACGTGGTAATCTACCTACAATATATCATGCAAAAATCTCTAATAAGTGTTATTGTTGATTCATAAAGGCTATGTTAGTTGGAATGCAAATCTCTAATTAAAGTAGCACTATTGTTATCATTTATTGCATGGATCAACTGACGGCATGATGGAAAAGATGTGTTTAACGCAAGTGATTGTTTGTAGGTAGCAAGAAGAGATAAACAACCAACATATGCATGAAAATTGCATGCTACCCGTAAGAAAAGAAAGATACCATCAAGAAATAGATTCAAACTATTATCAATGGCGATCAACGAGTAGACAAATGCATTAATTCAATGTCAATTAGCTCCATGTTATAGCAAAATGCACTAAACCCTTGTAAGTGATAACGAAGAACATGCAATGAATATGATGATTCATTAGCTAATACGCATAAAGGAGCTAATAATGAATGTAAGTCAACTAGTATTCATTGGTAGAATTCAGGTGATAAAATTGATCTGTTTGCAAATGACGACAAGAGATAAGATTTCACATTGATGAATCTCTTTCGAATGTGGATGTTTGTGCATGGTGTAATTCATAATGAAATATAAAGTTCTATATTATGTTGGATATCTACAAGCAAATGTAGAAGACTTGTCGCACACATAGTAATCTGCTAACGGGTGATGATGGATAATGTGCAGTAGATACCAGTTCAACTTCACATTTAATTAAGATTGATTATCAAGCAATCATTATTATCTTTTGCAAAAAGAAGAGAGTGACATGCCACAAATACAAGCACCCACAGGACATTGTAGAACACCCCTCATGCACTCAGCATGTCACCTACGGGTAAAATACGTAAAGGTCATGATAATCATGAAATTTTATGAGCCACCGTAAAATACCCACCATAAATCTAAAAATACCTCTACATATGTACTATAATATATATGTACACAAACACAAAAATGAAACTGCATATGTAATCACACACCATTATGGGCCCCGATAAGCATGTTACCCATACACGTGACGTCTAAGGAAGTTACATTGGTCAAGAAATGAACTTAAGTTCTCCAATATTTTTACTTGATAGAGTATGAATCAGCATGACTTGAACCATTAAACAAATTTATGATCGTAATGTTGAATGATATATTTATTTTCATACATCCATACTAGCCCTTCAAGGTTTATAAGCAATAAAAATTTCCCAACAAAAGCACAAGTTGACAAAGAACCCTGATCCTCTTTCAGCAAATCGACAAAGTTAATAAGGTTCAATCCACAAATAAAAATGTCCACATGTTACCCTAATGATGGCTGTGTTGAACATAGTTCTCAACCAAAGGAGTTAATTCTAAACATTCAAATACCATCCAAATAACCAAAAAATTCAAAACTCAAAGAATATACTAAAATTCAAAATATTAAAATTGAAATCATTCATTAAATGATTAAAGAAAAATCCATCTACTCTCCACAATAGTTTACCAAGGTGGAAAAATTTTAAAATAACTTCTGCTCATAAAAAGATAATATCTAGTCAAGAATATCACTAGGATTCATTCTCAAATAGTCTCAAGCCAGTGAGAATCTGGCATATGTCCTGTAATAGACGATTTTGTCTCCAAATGGTACCATAAGTAAATAATTATGATTGGGGTCCTCTGAACCGGGTTATTATTTTCCGCCAAATGGCACAACTATATTACGATCATTACCTATGTCCTTATGTTCCCCAATGAAACTAAATCTTTGAGATATGAATCAATCTAATATAATCGATAGGGCATAAAGCCATATGTCAGCTAAGGTGGATCCATATTTGTCCCTTTATATAAATATTCACCCCAAGTCTTCAAGGTAATATTTGATGACACATTACATGGCTGCCGACAAGGACCCTTTTGTCAGGTTAGGTTAGCTATATGCTCTAACTATGTAGAGCGGGGACTACGATGGACCTGGATGATGGAACCATGCGATCCTGATCGGATCAATCTTTCATTCCCCGACCATCTACTTTAAGTGTAAGATGGTAAAATTTCTAATTTTAACAATCAAATTTTTAAACATCCAAATCCATGTTGCTACTATATGCTAGATATAAGTACTACATATCTGAGTTATGACTAGCCTTAAAAGAAAGATCTCTCTCATTATCAGGAGGGATAATTAACCATAAAGGCTTATGCCTACAAGAAAACTGAACTCAGATAATAAAGTACTCACAAAATGAGTGAAAATCGCTAGGTGTTTATTATCTTTAAACCTAATATGCGCTCCTAAAATTTACCCCATAACTTAATATGCTAAAACTTCCATTGAAAGCAATGGGTAGGCCTCGAAATTTTTAGAGCCTCTAAATAATTCCATTGTTATTATACTCTATTATGCAATTTGTCAGTTTCGTGGCCCAATTAATAACTTATGCCTATAGTAGCTGGGTAGTATTTGAAGTAGAGAAGACAAACAATATAAGCATTTGTAGATGATTTATAGATTGAAGCCATAACTTTTTAAGGGAATAGTTGAGCGACAAGTGACATATGATTGTTTGTTGAGGATTAAAAATATATTTGATGGACTGTAGTGTTTAGAGAATAGGACGTTTTCAATAGTGGTATTTATATTTAAAAGAGAAGTAGGGTGATGGTGGGTTGGACACCAAAGATAAAAAATTCAAAAGTTAAGTAAATTGTCATTTTTCATTGGAAGAGTTTAATGATGTTGGATTGTGTGGTCCTGTGGTGCTAGACCAACTAAGTATTTTAAGGTTTACAGTACTGTAGAAGCTCCCATCCCCATCAATGACCTCAGGTCATGCATTTTGTCACACATCGTCATCCAGTTGGTAGTTTTTAGTGAGATCTTATCAGGAGATTCTGCATTGCTTGCTCTTCCCCTTGCGTGCATAAAAGACTTTAACGGATCGATAAGCTATTTAAATATAATAATTTAATTGTTAAGTATGTAAATAAGAAGGTTTGAGTGCAATATTCGATTTTTTGTTACACCACTAATATAGATTATCTCTACCATTGGGTCAACACTTAATTTTACTTCATGATAAATATCATATATTCATCTTTTATAATAGTTCCTTCCATTTTTTATTTGTTATTTAAACTTTAAAGGTTCTTCTTAAAGATTGAGCCGAAACAAAAGAATTAAGACTCTAAGAAAGCTTCATAATCACCATAAGTGTGTGTGTGTGCATTTATAATAACAGCATTCAAGAAAGTTTGACAACCTTTGATGTAGTTGTTTGGTCTTGTTCAAGCCCACACAGTTAAAGCTTGATATCACTCTATAATTTTGCTCGAAATTTTAAATTTATTGAAACTATTTTACATTTAGAACTAATTCTAGATTAACTCTATAAATTTTGATCAGTGAGTTATGAATAATCATTTTGTTAATGCTATGCCATTTTTACTTTTAGTTTAAATTTTATTCTTGATAGATAGATCTAACTTTAGTCATTTATAGAACCATAAGATATAATTTTTCTCTTTTTTTTTTTACTAAATTCAAAAATATGCATGCCTCTTCTTCTACTTCCATAATAGTCATTTGTACTAGATATATTAATAGCCATAATGAAATTGTGGTGCTAGGCAAACATAACATTTAATACAAACTCATTATGTGTATTTAGATATGAGATAAAAAATAGGTAGATAAAAGTAATGAGATTGTTTATATATATTATTGATAAAAGTCATATAGGAGTATGATATGAGATTGTTCCTATCTTCAGCGTTGATCTACCTTTCAACAGGTTTCCAAAAGAAGGAAACCATCCATGAAAGAAGATTTTCTTTCTTTTTGGTTCCTTTTCTTCTTAAGATAAACAATTCAACTTTCCTTAAACTTTCACAACCCTTTCTCTTACAACATTAACTGTATTTACAAAATGACAAGGAAAAAAAAAAGAGTCTATACTTTTGTATGGTTAAAAAAAGTGCAGTTTTATATTCTCAAGCATTCAATCACACAACACATGACATAGTGCAAAAAAATACTTGCCCATTTTTTAGCAACTTAAAATTAGTTTTAAACATTAAAAATTAGCTCCCTTTCAAAATAATCTTGCATAAGCATAATCACGTGCATTAAATTAGATTGGTTAACCTAGGGCAATCTAAACATGCATTATAAATCAGAGAATCAAAATCACATCATCATTATAGAACCACTGTACACAAACACATATCCATGAAAGAAATTATATATTTTGCATAAATAAAAGATAATTCATTAAACATTCACAACAACATTATTAACCTAAGACCAAAGTCAGTTGTCCTCTGAATCAAGTTAAAGTGTGTGTTTGGCTATATAATTCAGTTAATCTTATTAGGCTTTAAAGTTTCAATTTTTAATGTTTAATTTGTCGAAGGAAAATGTATATGTCTAAGTTTTAATACATTAAGAATTTTATTAAAAATATAGGATTGGTTGTTTACTCCCAACTATTTAAAGATAACTTAATTAAAGTGTAAAATACCCTCACTCATCAGATATTTTTAAATAAAAGTTGAAGGGATTTGTTAAATAGGGAATTAATTAAAGATCAAAATGAAGTGCGATAGTTCAATGTAAACAAGTTTTTTTATGAATTTTCCTAAATAACTTGTAATTATCAACATAAATATGAGTAATAAATTATCAATTTAAAACTAAAATGTTGGTGAAAAGGCAAATATTAACCACTAGTGGAAACAAAGCAAGTTTCTTTTGGAGATAATATGTTGCTCATTGTTTGCTCTCTATCTTTAGCATGGATATCATTTGATGTGGGGTGTAAAGTTGATTTGGGTGTAAAGGAATACAGTAGGAAAATTTATTTGCTGAGTATAAATGGGGGACCCAAAAAAATAATAATTTGTGAATTGAAAGGCTTTATAATGGTAGATCCAAACCTAGTCAAGACCTAGTAAGGCTATTGGGGTTTAACTTATTTTTAATGTGGCACATTTTGTGTGGAGTGTTAAAAAAATTTGGGGAAAGATATGATTGGTATAGGTATTCAATATATATCATAGGGATATTACAGGTAGATTTTTTGGAGGAAAGTTTCTACTAGAAATATTGTCGGTAATAAAATTTCTAGCAAATTATTTGTAAGAAAATTTCCAATAAAATAATATGTTGGAATTGCAGCTAATCGACTGCTTCATCCCTCGTCTCAGTTTAAAGATTCTCACACTAACATATATATATAGAGAGAGAGAGAGAGAGAGAGAGAGAGAGAGAGAGAGAGAGAGAGAGTCATTTTAGAATTAAACACATCGAGTTATTTAAATATATTCTTAAGCATATATTTTTGGTTGCAAGAAAAAAATATGCCTATAATAATAAGTCTCAAGTCCTTAATGATATTAATTATTTTAGACTTCACAAAATATTTAACTATTTTTTACCATAGAAGCTCCCTGTTTGATGCTAGAAAGAGAAAGTTCTGAGTTCAAATTTTTTTCAAATTTCTTCAATCTCGGTTCTTCCTCCTTGGATTCGGGAGGGAGGTGGGACATGACGGTGGATGGTCGCCGGCCTTCACTGCCTTCGATTGGGAATGCTACAACTATAGGCGGAGTGGCTATGCAGAATAAGTATGAGCTAGGGCGATAGATGACTGGAGTTGAACGAGAAGCAGAGGAGGATCGCAGACGTAGATTGAAAGGCTAACTAGTCATATCTGAAAATGGTGGTTTTTAGTCTGAGAAGATGAAGCACGTTAAAGGCAAAGGTAAAAATGTTTCTTTAAATGCTGAATGTAAGACTCCACGTAATTTGAAACCAAATGACTTTTCTCCAACTAAATCCTTTGATCTCGAGGCTTCGTCATCTTGTATGAAAATCTTTGTTAGTAGATTTGGGAATTCAAAAGCAATCCTTGTTTTTGACAGCGAGATAAATGTGAATTCTTCAAATTCAATTTACATAGATTTTCATAATAATATTAAGAAGAGGGTGGATCCTTCAGAGAAGGCTGTGGGATGCAGTGAGTGCATAGCTACCCCAGTGATTGAGAAATTATCTGGAAACATTGAAGATAATAGCAAGATGAGTAATCCATGGAGTAATAAACCATATATCAAGTTGAATTTCAAAAGAGAGGATGCTATGTTATTTGAAGTTGGAAAAGTTGTCAAGTTAGATGAATCCACTGAAGTTTTGAATGCTAAAAGGTTTGATCACTCATTGGTTGCTATGGTTTTTGGGAGGGAAATTCCTTCACATTTAGTTGCTTGGGAGTTGAGACGAACATGGGCTCAATATGGACAATTTCATTTTACAACCTTAGTAATGGGTTGGTATTTGTGCTCATTCAAAACATTTGAAATAATTGAAGGAGTTCTATTAGTTGGACCTTGGTTTGTATGTGGCCACATTGTTTGAATGGAAAGGTGATCAATGGAGTTTTCACCGAGCTATATGAAAGGATTAAACTCTCCTATATGGATTAGAATGCCACAATTGCCTCAACATTGTTGGGATGAGAAAAATGTTTCTATGATTTCTTCTATGGTAGGTGTTCCTTTGATGTTGGATGGGAACATGTTTCAATGGGGAAGGAGGAAGTTTACTAGAGTTTGTGTTCATATGGAGCTAGACAAACCTCTTCCCTTGGGTGTTTGGGTGGAAGGATTTGATGGGAAATTCTTTCAAAAGGTTGAATATGAGAGAATCTCATCATTTTGTTATGATTGTGGCATGATTGGTCATGAAAAAAGCAAATGTAAAAAGGAAAGTATGGCAGAGAAGAGTAATGTGGATGCTTCTTTTAATAAAGCCCAAGGTAATCTTCATAAGGCACAAGAGAAGGAGATGATAGATAATTATGGACCTTGGATACATGTTAGTTACAAATGGAACAAAAGGTTTATTAAAAAAGTGACCAAGGTGAGACAATTGCATATGAAAGTTGATACGAACGATCAAAGCAAAGCTAATACTTTTCAAGATGAAGGAAATTTGCTGACCAAGGAAAAAGAAACTGTTGGGCATAAGATTGTCAACCAGCGGTAGAAGAAGGTGAAATCAATTCGAATGGAGAAAACTGTAATATAAATTCATCAATAAAGGTTGACTGCTTCAATCTGGTAGGGATTCTGGAGGAAGAACTATCTGTTGTCAAGAAAAATTCTCAGGTTTCAGCTGAGTTGAAGAATCCTAAAGACAGCTTGGAACATGTTGAAGTGATAACTAGGAATAAATTCAAATTGTTGTCCCAGGTTTTTGCTGAAGAACTAGTTATAATGGATGGTGAAGAAAATGAAATGCTAGCCAAAGAGAGCAGGGTAGATCATGATTTTAAATGCTCGGTGACATAAGATAAAAATAAAGTTTCTAGCTTGGTTAGTTCTAAACCGAAACAACTAGAAGATGGAGAAATAAATCCGAATGATGATTATGCTGGAATTGGAAAAGATGTACAAGTTTGTTCTACTAGTTTAGAACAAGTCGTGGTAGACAAATTTGAGGCTCTCGGGACAGAGACTGTTGTATAAAAAGATTCTGCTATGGAGGAACTTTCTCTGGCTGAAGGTTTGAAGTGCAAAGAATATAAGAAAGAAATAGAAATTTTTGATGGATTGCATAATTCTATCACTTTTTTTACTAAGATAAACAAATTAAGAGAAATGAAGCCGTGATAGAGGATGGGAGATTTTTTATTCCTTCCAAATAAGGGAATTTGAAGAAAACGTTTAATAAAGATTTGAATGTGTTCGATCCAATCAAAGGGAGTTTAAGAGGTAAGAAGTTGAGTATTGGTGATAGTACTAGACACACTTCATCATTTGCATCATAAAATGGCCATAGAAACGTCTGAAGGAATCCATGGTTGGCTTCTAGATGGGGTAAAGATGTTGAAGATTTTTTTTTTGAGAGAATGCATAAATTGCATTATAAGAAAATAACCTAATAGAACCTAAGAAAATAAGCAAAAGGTCCCTTTTTCAATAAGAAAAAAGGACTTATTAAAAATTAACTTTTTTATTTTAAACTTATTATAAATGTAATAAAAGCCACTACTTCCTATTTTAAGACTGTTGAGATGCAGGGGATACCAAATTAAAGAACAACCCGAGGGTTGATTAGTATCCCAGAGTTCCCATCCAGTTAGAAAATAAGAAATAGTAAAGCTCTTATAAACATTTAGGCAAAGTTTAAAAATAAAAAGTTAAGCTAAGAAAAAGGAAATTACATTTAAAACAAACATTACACTTCAATAGTAAATTCCCATAGTTGCCATCCACTGAAGAATCCTTCTTCATTTTTATTTTGAAAAGAGGAAAGAAGAACTTTTAGAATCGTTCTTCACTTTGTGTTCCATCATTTTCCTTCTCGGTAGATCTCTTACTGGTCCCAAAGCTTGGAGTTCTTTGAATAAAACATGTTTTGAACCAGATGAAACATTATTCTTAAAAAAGTTTTTATCTTTTTTAAGAATAGATTTTTTAAAATTTAAACTAATAGAAGATGAAGGAGAAGAA
>NW_021318667.1:554755-708991 GCF_001605985.2 Dendrobium catenatum
AAATTCTCTTCTTCCCCATCTAAACATATTTCCATCTAATAGTAATGGAGTCCCAATTCTTGAAACAATACTAGTGATATTGGACTCATCCCAACAGTGTAGGGGTAGGTGAGCGAGCCGTACCCAGATTGGAGCAGAAACTCCATCCAATGAATTAGGAGAGAAGTTAGGCGACCAAATGTCTAAACCAATTACAAATCCCCCTACAAACCAAGGTCCTCCATTGAGTACTTCTTCCATGGCTTCAAGCGACTGAAAGGAACTAAGAAGCCAATCTAGGCCAAGCAAGGTTAAATGGAAATCTCCATATTTCCTCCATTGCTTCCTTAACTCAATAGAACATTTTGAGAATGGGACATTCTTTGCAAGAATTTTAACCACCAAAGATTTCTTCAAAACTTCAATATTGGCTTTTTCATTCTCCATATTCAAATGAACAACATTAGGATCTTCCACCTCCTCTAGATTTTCATTCCAAGTAATTTTAATTTGTGGTTTTTTAATCCACACATTTGAATTATCCAATTTTGAAGAAAATGTAGGATTGTTGACAAAATCCTTATCATTTCTAAAAATTTTAGCAAAGCTACTCCTTGAAGAAGAAGCTTCCTTATCATTATCTCCATATGAAGAAATCACAAAATGAGATTTAGGTAATTTGTTAGAAGCCGACATTACCTCTTTTCCTTTGTTTAAATTCGTCAAAGGCATAGATTTAGCCAACAATCCACCCTCGTTGATCACAAGAGGAGATTGTAAAGGTCGAAAATTGTGAAGAGAGATGCGTTTAAAAGAGAATCTACCTTTTGAATCCAACGTGATCAGACTCGCGGTAGATAAAAAAGATTTGGTATTCCGGTCATCCAAAGATGACCGACCACCTTCTTCCATCTCCAAAACTATCTCCCAAAATCTTCAATTTGCTCTCCCAAATCCTTCCTTGATTTGTGGAGCTTCTGTCTCTTCTCTCTCAAGCCGTCATGCCTCCCAAGTCTCTCTTTTAAAAAAAGATGTTGAAGATTGTGAATAGCAGAATGGATGTAGAACTCAAGATTGAAGTTTCCTTCTCAATGGATGATTATGGATTTCAATTATTTTTTTGTTATGTGTTTAGTTTTCTTACTTTATCTAGTTTTATTTTAAGCACAAGTTGGAATTTGGAAAGGGGATTTAGATTAATAGAAACTAGGCATCGCTCAATTTTTAAATTTTTACCAAATCAGGAATTCTTGGATACTAATAAACCTTTTGGGTTGTTTAATCTTTGGTATCCCCTCCACCCCAACTGGTTTAACATGATTAGTAGAGGATCCTATTTTCATTATATTTTTTCCTATTTTCTGAATTTTTCTATATGCTTAAATTAATTCAAATAAAGGCTTCCTTTATCTTTCAAAGGATTGCCTAGTTTTTTTAGTTTGTAATAGCTTCTTTTTTAATTCAATGCTATATGCATTTAAAAAAAAAAGACTATTTTTATAAAGTGGACCAGTAAATTTATGCAAGTTAAATATTCTTTTACTATAATTAATGCAAATTGTTTTTTTTATTTTTATGTAAAGTTTAAACAAATGATCATATTGTATTTGTCTAAGCATTTTGGTGAAACTCATTAACATTATTTTATCAATTTTTAAAGACTTTCAAATCCATATTGTTATATTAAATGCTATCAATGATTATGAGCCTTTAGTTTCAAATTTCAAAAATTAATATTGAGTTTGTGGCAAAAGTGTAAAAATTTAGATGGTTATAATGAACATAATAATAATACTAATCTAATTAGTCTAATTTGGGATGATTAAATGGTCATTTTTAAGAAATGATAGAAGCATGTTGGCTTAGGATGTGTATTTTATATATAGAGTAAATATAGTGTTTGAATGATGATGCAAGGATATTGGGAACAATAAGAGGAGGTGGGGCTCCTTATTTTGGCTAATAGTTTTTGGTAGATGTGAGAATTTAGACGATGAGTTGTAGAATTTGGAGGAAACATAAGATGTTACCAAAGATGTGAGGAAGGGTTAAAGTACATTTTTAAGAAGATGTAAAAAAACTTACCAAATGATAAATGCCTTATCTCACCAACTGAAGAGAAGAGTTTATTCCCAATTTTATTTTTTATTAAAGATCTAAAAGTTTATATTGCAGATCAAACTATATTTATATGCATTAGAACTCCGGTGGACTAGCCTTATTATAAATTAAATGAGGGAAAAGTTGGGCCTAAACATCAAATGCTTAGAGTGGTTCAAACATGCTTTACATATAACAAATTTTCCATGAAAATTACATAAAAAGAGGGTAGTAATGTGGTTCCAAAGTAAGAAATTAAAAAAGAATGTAAGTTTATAAAGATTATATTGAAATATATCTAAACTTCACCTTTATATTGGGCCATTTTTTTTTAAATTTGTCTATGATGTGCCTTTTTTATTTCAATTTTCTTAGTCCAATGGGCCAATTTGATTACCATTTAATGTGCTACATCACAAAACCGTTTTTATCATCCCAGTTACTCACTCATCAATTTTGTTAAGTGATAGGCTAGTGATAAAGCCTTCATTTTCCACTTTAACTCATTCTTTCTTGTATGTTTATTCTTTGTTTTGTAGCTACGATGCTTGGATTTTGGTTTTTGACAATTTATTATGGTCACCACACTTAAAATTAAGTTATAAAAAAATTTATCCAATAAAACATGCACCTAAACCCATCATCTATGATTAGCTAAGAAATAAGAGAATAAAACGAGCTAGAAGAAGAGATATAGATATAGATAGATTATTTTTGAATTTACCATGTTTCTAGAAAGAACAAGACCTGAGATACTAATTTGATGTGTGTTAATTTTGCCCTCTGGGTTTAACAAATTACTATATTTGAAATATTAAAATTAAGCAAAATGAATAATTAAGTCATTAGCAATCCACCACTGAAGGTGATATCGGAAAAACTTTATAAAGTACTATTGAACAAAATCTAATCTATTAAGGCTAAGCACAAAAAAGGAAAACTCTTTCAACCTAATTTTAAAAGGAAGTTATTAGAATCATATCTCTCAATTTGAACACTTATTTAAGGAATTTGGCTCATTTAAAATATAACAGACCAATTAAATCATATTGCATCTATTAATTAAAATTGAAGCTTTCTTAGGATTTTCTTTGGTGATTCATATATAACTAGAACATTATGATATTTTCAGCTTGATGATGAAAATTTAAATTCATTAAGTATAAATGATTCTGCAAAATTTTTTGACCATTATAAACCCTAATTCATGGACCCTATCGATACTACTAGATGCCAACAATAATAAAAGAAATACTTCTAACCCAATTGGTTTTGTAGGGTTTCCAATGGGACAAATAAAACTATGATTGACCAAAAATCAAACTTAAAAGAACCAATTGATGAAATCATCACTAATATTTATTGGCCATTATAAATGATCATATTGTTCACAATAGTATTTCTGTATGTAGAGAAAATCCCAAAAAGTGAATTTGTTAATTAGTTGTTCCAAATGAGCTCACTTGACCAACATTTTCCTATTTGGGATTAACTGGTTCAAATAAGCATAAGTAGCCTTAAGAATAAAATTTTCCCAATTCATCAGACATAAAGCTTTATTAAATTTAAATGAGAATATGACTTTTAACTGGACACAATGTTGAAAAAGAATTCATGTAGTAGACCCCACGTAGTGGGACAAAGGCTTGATGTTGTTGTTGTTGTTTTATTAGATAAGGGTGTCAATTTCAGGTTACAGGTCGGGTTCGGGTCTGAACCATTAATGACCCAACTTTTTTCGGGTTTGGGACAACCCGAGCCTTTTTATAAATGGGTTGGTTTCCGCAACCCGAAATCGACCCCTCTCGGGTTCTGGTCAACCCGACAGGACCCGATAAACACTATGTATAGTGAACTTTATTCTAATTTCAGCAAAACAACAAATGTAAATTTTAAAAATAAAAATAGTTAAACAATAAGTAAACTTTTTAATTAAATAAATAAAATACAAACTCAACTCATTTACAATTATCTCAATTCTCATTTCTCAAATTTCTTACAAGTTACAACTCAATTGATCATTTGATCCTTTCAATTACAAATTAAAACCTCAATGGCTCAATTCAATTTATAAATTACAAAAATAGTTTACAATAAATCTAATTATCTAAATTTGAGAATAACTGTATAAGAGAAATATTGAAATGTTCCATGAAATAACAACTTCAAATCTGCAATGACCTGCAATAAAACAAAATATATAGGTTGCAAACTATAATATGTATTATGTAATAATATATATTGCTTTGCTCAGATTAAATCCTCCAAATCATTAATTTCATAATGAGGTATTTGCGATGTAAGATGGAAGTTTAATCAATATTAAGTTATTAACAAATTACCATCCAAGGTGACCATTTATATTAACTTAATATATGTTCTATTCAATTATTCTGCTAATATGCTCTTTTAGTCTTTCTAATTTCTAAGATAATATAAATATCACCTGGTTGTAAATTGTAATAGCACATAAGAACTTACACATATACGACTCCCAACGTCCAGCACCCAGTTTCATTTTAGAAGGTTAATTATCATCGCACATACTTAATACTCTCTCGAATTTTAATTATTGAAGCATCAACCTCCTTCAAACCATCTTGAACTATGAGATTAACAATATGTGCGGTACAACGAAAATGAAAGAGCTCACAGTCACAAAGCAAAGTACCATGTAAACATAAATGATAAAAACAGATCAGAGAACGTCAAAATTAAAATGTATGAAAGGATGGCATGCTCCAACACCTGAGAGGAGGAGACAAAAAGAGAAAAGAAACCCTAGACATATCATAAAAGGAACGAATGGAACAAAATAGTGAAAGTATCTGCTACCCACTCGAGTCTCCACACCCGCATCAACTATTTACTCATAAAAGACGCGGGTTATTTCAGGTTGGGTTTGGGTTAACCTGAACCCGACCCGAAAAACTAAACGGGTCAAAAATTAAAACCCTATCCTGACCCATTCTTTGAACGGTTTGACTCGAACCCAAAAATTTTGGGTCGGGTTTTCGGGTTTGATCTGTTAAGATAGTTGCTATTTGCATGCTTTACATTTTTGCAACTTATGTAGTTTTGATGATTCCAAACATTATTGTTCAAAAGTGTAGTTATCTCCTAAGAATTTTAGAAAATTTGTATTTGCTCTTGTGTGTACTAACATTTCAGGAAAAACGAACTGCAGACTACGAAGACTTCAAATCAAATTCAGAATGAGATACTTTGTAAAATTTGAAGTTTGCATTTCTTTGTAATTAAATTGAAAGGGAGTGATTGTAATTGAGTGAATAAAAACATACACACACATAAGGAGATCATAAAAAAATTATACTGATCGTACTGGACGATATCCATTCGTACGGGACGATCAGACAGTTATATCCTATTGAGCACATGGAACGAATAAGAACTTGCTTCAAAATCTTTCTAAGTCCTATTCGTCCAGGATGAATTTACAATCGTCCAGGACGAATTTACAATCGTCCAGGATGATCTGGTCTCTAAAAAATTTTCGTCAAGACGACATTAAATTATCGTCAATGGTGATTGGTCCTCTGGAAAATTTTCATCCAGACGAAATTAATAATCGTCCAGGATGATCTGGTCTCCAGAAAATTTTTGTCCAAACAAAATTAAATTATCGTTAATGGCGATTGGTCCTCTGGAAAATTTTTGTCCAGACAAAATTTATAATCGTCCAAGACGATCTAGTCTCTGGAAAATTTTCGTTCAGACGAAATTAAATTATCGTCCATGGCGATTGGTCCTCTGGAAAATTTTCGTTCTGACGAAATAAATAATCGTCCAGGACGATCGGTCCTCTGTAAAAATTTCGTCCAGACGAATAAATTTTCGTCCAAACGATTAACCGACTTAGAATGATTTTCAGCAGTTTCCAGAACCGACCTTATAATAACCGTTCGTACCGGACGAACCTAGTTCGTATGGGACGATCAGCTGTACAAAGACATTTCGTACACATATACAAATAGGGTCGTTTCAAATTGTTTAAGTAAAATCATCCAGGACGATCCACTGCGTACAGAATTGAATACTTGCAGTTTTTGGGCAATTTTTCTTGTCTCTTGTATAAATAGTCCAAATTAAGCTGCCACCCAATCTTTTTGTCATTTGATCTTCATGCCTCTTGAGAGAATAGCCAAGGAGAGAGTGGAAGAGAGCATTCAAAGGAGGATTCCTACCATTGGAGCGAGAAGGCTTCACTTGGATTTCAAAGGTAAGAGTCTCTATTTGTGAATTGGGATTACTTCACTCTTTTTCTTCTTTCTTCTAGATTCTTGTGAGAAGATCTGTCAAGGAGATCCGGTTCTCTGTCGACACTAGGAGAGTGTGAATAGCCGAAGGGTTCGCTACCTACACTTGGAGAGTGTGAATAACCGAAGGGTTCGCTGCCTACACTAGGAGAGTGTGAATAGCCAAAGGGTTCGCTGCCTACACTTGGAGAGTGTGAATAGCCGAAGGGTTCGCTGCCTACACTAGGAGAGTGTGAATAGCCGAAGGGTTCGCTGCCAACACTTGGAGAGTGTGAATAGCCGAAGGGTTCTCTACCCACACTTGGAGAGTGTGAAAGGACGGACGGTTCTCTGCCAACACTAGGGATTGTGTAAAAGGATGACGGTTCTCTGCCGCACCGGGCAGTGGTGAAAAGAGTGTGTTGTAAAGGCTTCTCCACCTTGCTGTGGGTGCAAAAGGAGAGTCACTATTGGTATTAGTGCATTACTCAGAGGGTGCCTCTGGGGAGTGGATGTAGGTCTGGTTTAGACCGAACCACTATAAATCTGGTGTCATTTACTTTACTTTTTTTTACTTTTCCGTATTTTATTTTTAGTTTTAAAAACATTGTGGTTCAAAAACGCTTTCTATAAAAACTTAAAAGAAAATTTTCATTTCGGTTTAACTCATTTTAAAAGAGGGCTTAAAATTTATAAACTACCAATTCACCCCCCCTCTTGATAGCCTTTGGGACATTAACTTAGGCTTAACAACCTAATTACTATACTCAACAGGATCAAATGTTGATAGCCCTAGTATTAGACATAAAGCTTCCTTAGATTAAATATAACATGAACCATGTTTGGTTTGCATAATTTGGCTCTAATGCATAAGAAATGAAATAACTAGTTAAATGTAGCATGCAATTTCTAATGCAATGTAATACAATCACTTGAACAAATCTAACTAAGTCCTTTAAAGTGAATCTAAAAATAGATTTTATGGAAAATTTTAGTTTAATCCAATAAAATTGGACATTTCTATGTGGTTCAATTTAATTAAATGTTTCAGCATGTCTTCTTTGAGCATAAATGGGTAAAGCTAATTTCAAGGGTTGATTTGCTTAATTAATTAATAGTATTAAATTTAAACCCTAAGATTTATTCTACTTAAAATGTTACAAAATTAATCCAAATGAGTTTAAGCCATTTGATCTGGTGTTTGGCCATATTTAAGCAAATGGGACAATATGACCCATTTTGACAAGACAAAATTACAATGGTTTAAACCATCCCAAATGACCAAATTCACTAAGAAAATTGTTAACATTTAACTTCTAAAAGCTAGCGATAGCTTCCAAGATATATAGGAGTCTCTTAAAATTATCACATATGAATTTGAGAATTAAAGGTGGTTGGAGGGAAAATAATTGGTTTAATCCTTTGGATTGTTTAAGCTTGAGATAGATCCATTTGAATGTAGCAGTAACATATTCTTATGATATTTTTAAATCTATTGAGGCTTTATTAATAAAATTAAATTTGAAATAAATTAGTAAATAATTTTAAATGTTTAAATTATTTTTTTTATTTTATTAAATTGAAAAACCTTTTAAATAACTAAAATGTTGATTTACATAGTGCAACATCATATTTGAGATTTTAATAAAGTGGAAGACCCGTGATTCATTCAAGATTAATCCTAGTAATGACCTTAAATTGGATATTATAGATCAAACCCTTGGATAATATGAAGGTTGTAAGATTTTTAATTTGATAGGAATAGATTTGTCCATTTTATTTGAGTAAAGTTGGGGTTGATCACAACTTCTCTTGCCTTTAGCCAAAAATAGAATCTATTCATCAAAATAATATTATCTAGGTATATTTAATGATGATATTCTACATACAATCAATCCTTCAAATGGTCAAGAAGGTAAGGAGGGTATTTTCCTATAATCTAATTCATATGGCATTAAAACTAGTCATAATGTGTGAAGTTAGGGTTTGGGAGAATATTGTGTACCTTAATCTATAAAGGCTATAATAGAATTATTTATTGTTGGCGCTTTTTATGATCATATTAAATAGGCTTACTAAAGGTACTTCAGAAGAATAGTGGCTAGAAAAACATTAGTGCTTTTCTGTTCAAGGACTCACATATGATTTGAGGTTTACGGGATTAATTCTTAAAGTGGGGCTTGATTAGAGGATAAAATTGAGGTGAGGTGTTTGAGATGGATTAAACTTAATAATGCATTGAGCTCCATAATGCACAACACGAACTAACTCTAAAGTAATATATTTATAGACTTCACTTTTGTTTTATCCCTCAAATTTTATTGGTAGCCATATAAATTATGGATTAAGTTTATTAGGAATGAGCCAGTAAGGTATTACTAAGCGTCTAGGAATTGTCGAAGGCTTTAATATTACAAAGCTTTCAATTAGGGAAAAATTTACATGTCACCTAAGTAATATATGGCATTTCAACAAAATTGCTAATGATCAACAACCTTACAAATTAAAAAATGATGGGCAATAGTTGGGGATAGTTATAGGCATTTATATTAGGTAAGGTAATTGGTGAATTAAGTTTAATTTCTAGTTTAATATCAATTGGTGTTTCGTTTACATGAGTTTAAAACATGCACTAATCAAAATAACCTAATCAAACTTGAGCATATGGTTTAGGGTCATATAAGGGGTCTACAAAAGTTTGGAAACTTTTGGACTTTTTTTTATTAAGCTTAGCTGAAGATGATTTAGAGTTTAAGATTTTTATCAAATTTTGTTTACCATAGTAAAATAGCATTGACTATAGGTCTAGCATGAATTTAAGCCTTTTTATAAAAAACACTAAGATGTTATGTTGGTTTGAATTGGTTGTTTGAGATTAGATTTAAGTTACCTTATGCTAATAATAGTTTTTATTCAAACACTCTTTGACACAGTGTCAAAGAGATTGATCAGTCTTTACTATTTAACCCACAAAAGAAATATTGTTAAATCTAGAATGAGCCCTATGATTATGAGCTATCTAGAATTAGCAATTAGTTGTTTTAATATTTTGAGTTCTAGGTGATTAAATAGGTTATAGGGGTCTAATGATGACTCATAAAGGTCTTGGACACATCAATTCTGCTAAGTTAGGGCAGACCTAGTTTATGGGTTTAAGGGTTTCAATATAAAGCATAGGGTGTCCTAGGTTTTTTAATTTTTTATTGGTTAACCAATATTATGTAATTAATAATGCTACTCTAAGATTGTGATGAGGAAGGCCCTAAAGGTACACAAGCATATTTCTCAATTTAACCGTATAACTTTATGGAATTTGATATATTTGAGGCCTAATTAACAAATTTAATTACATAATTCAAGTTGGACCTCCCATAAATGCTTTTATCGTGATTTATACATAATTGGAACATATTAAGGGTAAATTTTATAACACTTTACTATCTTAGATACCACTAAAAATGTGGTTTTCTACTTATTGTGCACGAATATCAAAAGAAATAGCAACTTACACAATTGTTGAGACAATGCCATAATGCCTCCATTTCAAGAACCGCAACAATTATCATTCACAACACCCTAGCACCAACTCCAACATTGTAGTTCTAGCATCACTAGAATTTTAGGAAATTCAACATGCTAGCGGGACCAAAGTCAGCATTAGAGCACTTGTCATGTGATGCATTATAATCTAGTTGAAGGAATTATTCCTTTTGTCTCATAATTTACATATCTTGATCAACCTATTTTTTTTTTTTTCAATATATATACTTGCAAAAATAAAAGTATATATATATATATATATATAATCATTTCCCAAAAATCATGTACAATACGCAAATTTTATATAATCATAATATATCTATCCAATCATGAATATAAGGGAATAACTAAAACAAAAAGGAATAGAACTTTCAACCACAAAACTTCAAAGTGTGGAGAAAAAAATACATAAAAATAAAAGTGAACCGAAGAATAATAAATTTATAGTGGTTCAGTCCAATTAGACCTACATCCACTCCCTGGAGACTCCTTCTTTAGGAATTGCACTAAATCAAAGTGACTCTTCTTTTTCCCCCATTGCAAGGTGGACAAGCCCATATAAAATCTCTTCCACCAACCCATTTTGGTAGAATTATCGATGCCTTTTACACCCTCTAAGTGATGGAAGCATACTGTCATGTCCTTTTTCACCCTCTTAGTGAAGGCAAAGAATCATCACATCCTTTTCTACCCTCCTAGTGAAGACAGAGAACCCTCACTTCCTATTTTCACCCTCTTGGTAAAAGAGGAGAACCTAGATACAATGTTGAGGATCTTCTATAAAAATCTTCCAAAGGATATGGGAAGAAATTTAAAGAAGACAAAGAGATACTCACTTTGGGAAACCTTGTGAATCGCTCACAATTGCCCCCTCACTTGATCTCTCACACTTCACTCTTATATTCTCTCCCAAAAACTCACACTCAATGGCCACTCTCAAAAGAAAATAACAACAAAGGTCTTTAGTGTCAGTTTTTAGAACTTACATAAAAAAATACAAGAAAAATCATCCAAAAAACTAAAAATTACAAGTGAATCAACTTCAGATCATACAGTACAATCATTGATTATTTGTACGAATAGTTAAAAAATCTTGGTATGATCTTGTATAAATATTATTTCATACATTTTCAATTTCCTGTATGAATTGACATCGTACTATAAGAGAAGTTAAAAACTTAATGTGTTCATATGGTTTGGGATGGTATGCACCTTATTTCGTACATTGTTAGTCGTCTATATGAGCTAACATCATATAGTACGAACAATTAATATAAATCAAACTTCATCTAGTATGATCATGGATGAACCTTATTTCATACAGTATAAGTCATCTGTACAAACTAATATTATAAAGTATGAAAAATACAAAAAAATGAATAATTTGTTTGGGACAAACTAGCACACACCCAATTTCATACACTTTTAGTCGTATGTACGAACTAACTTCATTCAGTGAGATCGGTTTAAAAAATATAAGCCTTGATTTGATTAACTACATTTTGGAGGAAAAAATATGACAAATCATATATTATAATTAGTAGTCATACTGTACGATTAGTTTTAAAATTTTAAGTTTTGACGGTCTCCCCCTCTGTGTGTATGATTGCCCAATTACAATTACACTCTCTAAGCAAGAAAATAAAAAATAAAGATTTGTAGACTTTATGACATGAAATCTTAATCAAATCTATCTTGAAGTCTTAAATTATATAATCTTTCATTTGTTATAAGAAGAAAATCAAAGTAGAATGTGTCTATGCTTTCTTTTAAAATAAAGTGAAGTAGAATGTACCTAGGTGCAAATGTATATGTATAGATGATATAATGCAAATATAAATTATATGAAATATATTTAGATCAAATTGTATACATTCAAAGAGTTGTAAAAGGCTAATTATGATTGCTTATACAAACATATTGGGTTCCAAACGATAATCTCATCTTCTCTGGATGGCGTTCTCTTTTGTAACTTTTTAATGTACAATATAAAAAAATTGCCCATTATTGATGGTTTAGATAGAATTTCTGGTAGTTTGCAAAACTTGTGGTGGTTTTCAGAGGTTAATAATCTGCCAGAATAAATCACATAAGAAATGAAAACTAGCAGCCATTATTCAATGGTAAAATGTTTTGGTGATCTCCAGTTACTAAAATTGCCAAAACCCTAAAACTAAGGTAAATCACCGATAAATTCGGCAACCTCCATTTTTCATGTAAAAAATGAAAATTGGTAGCCATTTCAAGTGGCAAATTTTTCCATCACTCACAATTGGTGCTATTATCAATGGTTAGTTATCGCCGTTATATCTAATGCCCAAGTAACCAGTTAGCCTCTATTTATTTCCTGTGGCAAAATAAAAAAAAAAAGGCGATAACTTGAAGTTTTTTAGTATTGAAGGTTTTGACAGGAAAATCGCCATTTAGCCTCTAGAAACCGTTCGTATTTGCAAAAAAATTGTTAGTCCCCCCTTCTATTTAATTAATTTCCATAATTACCTATTGATAATATATGTATATATATTCAAAATCAACAAAATAATTCATATGAAATAATAACACATAATCAACAGATATATTTACATAATCTATGATAACAAGAAATAGTTCTTTAAATAAATAACAATGCAAATGTTCCACAATCAATATAATATATGAAATTTACAGTCAGATATTTCAATTACGCCAAACAGGTTAAAACAACTAATAAAAAATAATAACATTAATCATCCTCTATATTCTCACTGCCATGTGATTCAGGTGTAGGCTCTTCCTCTTTTTTATTTTCATTTTCAGCTCGATATCATCCACCTGTATTTCATTTTGGATCTTTATGATCTCCTTTATCTCTCTTGTCAGGGTAAGAACCCTCTGGCAAATAATTTCTTCAGCTCCATTAACACCATCGAAAGGCCACCGCTTTAAGTGACCAAACCATCTAAGGTGACTTATCACTACAAAATTTAACTTAATATTATGCTTCTCTTTTAATGGACAATCTTCAGCACCATAAAGCATTGAAGGTCTCACCACCATATTATAAAATTTTCCCTTAAGTTTGATGGGGAGTTTTCTATCATACAATAAGCCCGATGTATTCCTCCACTACAACCATCAAACTTGATTTCTATTAATATTATCCCCATCTATTTAACCTTCACTTTGAACAAGAGATCCAGTATATCTAAAATGTGTACTCTTATTAATGATTTGATCCTCCAATGTCACAATCCTTTGACTAAGTGTATTACTACTAACATTACACTCCTTATATTCATGTTTTAGATTAACTCATGCTAAAACATTTACTCTAAGATTGACATCCATAATTTAAGTTTACATTCAACTCCCTCTCTCTTCATATCAATAAGAATAATATCTTAAGCAAAAAAAAAAAAAAAAAAAAAAAAAAAAAAGGTATAATCTATTGCAAATGTCTAGTAAGAACATACATGACTAAAGTAAAATGATATGGGCATAAGGCTTTCTCAAAATCAAACTTTAGATTTAAAGGTTGATCTCCATAATTTAAGTTTACCTTCAGCTTCCTCTCTTATCTTATCATCATGAAGAATATCAACAACATAATAAAAAACCATGGTAAGGTACATCCTCTTGCAAATGTCTACATAGAACATTCATGACTAAGTAAAAAATAAGGAGATGATGGAGCTGATCACCTTCGGGGGCGTTCAACGTCGGAGTGTGGGTGTTAGGGATAGGCACGAGCGGCATTTAGTTGCCAGAGTTTTGTTGATAAATCAAATGCACTTTGGCGAGGGTGAGGGCAAGGTTGTGGGCGTCTAGATGAAAATGAGTAATGTGATGAAATGAGGAAGGAGGGCAGAGGTGGCCAATTTTAGGGCCATTTCCAATATTTTTTTGGTAGTTTTAACCTCTGGAAAAATTTAAGTTAAAAATTGTTGCTAAACCACCTGTAAAAGTCACTGCCTAAAGAAAATATCAGACAAATTTTCAGTAGTCATTTGACTGCCGAAAATTCTGACAGTTTGGTGTTAAGTACTAGCGGTTGAACCACCAGTTGATAGCAATGGTTAAATGACTAGTATACAATGAATTTATTGCAGTGGTAAACTTCATTCCACAAGATAATAATCAACTCCATTTAGACCGGTCTCATTTATGGGAGTAAAAAGGGAAAAAACCACGGGCCTTACCTAGAACAAATGCATTCTCTAATGTTTATTGTTGACTACAAAATGATGTATTTCCTTTGGAGAAGGTGTTGGCTCAATGTAATAAATATGCATTATATATAACATAGTACATAGTTAAAGTTGGAAGAATCAAATGACTTGAGAGCTTTTCTTAAGAAGTCGTTGGCATTCTAATTTTATTAGAAGGATCATTGTCGGGTGACGATGGTCAGAGGGACTATAGTCGATAGACTATAATGGTTGAAAAGATTATGGTCAAAGAACAAGGGTCAGAGAGACTATAGTCGGTCAGCAATGGAAGTCCGAAAGACCTTAGTCTAGTGACGGTTGTAAAAGTGACCATAGTCATGAGCGATGGAGGTTGAAAAGGTTGTAGTCTAGTAATGGTGGTATAAGGAAATGTAGTTATGCGACGGTGGTTAGAGGAACCATACTAGATGGGCCACGAAGTTTGAAAGGACTATAATCAATAAACATTCATGAAAGGGACTGTAATTGGAGGGTGTAACACATTAGAATCAGATTTGGAAGAATAATTTAATTATCAATTTAAAAATATACTAGAAATTCTATAAATCATCAATATAATAAACAATAACAAATTAAAGCAACTAAAATAATATATATATAAAGATATTTTATTATTTAATCACACAAAATATCATTTATACTAGCCAATCCTTCCGGCTTATTCAAACACCACAATAAAAATGTAGTAAAAAAAGCAATTCTGTTCAATACAAGAAAGTCTATATAACAATAAAAATCATTGAAAACTAAAATGATATTTGGGTTACCTATAAAAAATATAAGAAATCTCTAAACAAAATTGACAGATGAAAATGCCTTGAATAATATTATCTCTCTTCCCTCTATCTTCTTTAATAAGGCATGACACTGAAATTTAAAATTTTCAGTTAAAAAATTAAATTATTAAAGATTGTGATAGAGGTTGAAAGAATAAACAGTAGTCAATGAGTAACAGAGGTTAGAAGGATTGTAGTAGGGTGACGGTGGTTGGAGGGACAATAGTCGATGGGAAACAAAGGTAAAAAGGATCATTGTTGGCCGACAATAGTTAGAGGGACTGTAGTTAGTGAGAAACAAAGGTTGGAAGGGCAATAGTTAGGTGACAGTGGTCCGAGGGACCTAGTCGATGGGCAACAAAGGTAAGAAGGACTATATTTTAGTGATGGGCTAGAGGAGTTGTAGCCTTGTCGATCCACTCGATTAGACTATAAGCATGCCATATTTGGAGTCATTTGGTCATAAAATAAATGCTTTGAACCATCCAAGTTTCTTTCAATCCCTTGATTTGGACCCATTTGGGCTCTAATTGGACCAATTATTGTATCGTTGTATTTGTCTCTTTGTAATGTTCAATTTGAATATAAATTTATTAAAATTAAAGTTTCGATGGTCATGAGTTTAACTTTGGAAGTAGCAAACTTATATATGCTTTGAGATTTGTGTCTAATAAAGTCAATTTTTGATGACATATCAATCATCTTAAGCTTTCTTATATTTTCCATACCATACAATACACCAAGAGCCTGTAAATATATTTGTATACAACATATAATGGTTGTAAATGAAGTTATATAGCAATGGTTGTGAATGCCCATGATATATACATCAGCGGTGATGCTGAAGGAGTCTTGAAAGTATGTCTTGTAGATGAATGTGGAGAAGAGAACTTTATCATGCAATACCTTTTAGAAAGATTATTAGATAGCACTTATGATTTATCATGACCATGAAAGCGAGTAGCCAAATATTCAAATTTATTGATAGGATTGTTTGAATGAGAGCATATAATCTTCGTAACAATTGTTCTTCCATGCATGTACGTGTGAACTAAACGTGTACCTAATTCATGATCTTCATTCATATCTCCTTTTTGTTGCAGCAATCACCCAAAGCTTCATAGTGGACAATATTACTATCAATACAACAAACATTATACATCCATTTGAGTTGTGATCTCACTAGTTGTATCTGTTAAAATAGATTATATACTTTCTCATAAAAAAAATAATTCTTAAATGTGTAATCTTATAAATGTGTAATTAAGAATGTGAAGTTTTAACATAATCTCTTAAGTATATTTTCTGATTATTTTACTTAGACTACAATCAATAGTTTTTGTTATTTAGTCATTTTTAATAATATTTAAAGCTGGATGGTGGATTCTATATAGTCCAAAAAAAAAAAAGGCTTTGTTGGTGCATTGCACATGTTGCATATGATAGGTTTTGATACTCTCATTAATCAAAATTTATTGAATATTCTTTAATGATGTTAAAGTTTGTCACTTTTTTTCTAACTGATGAAACATTAAATAGTTCATATGTGCTAGTCAAAATGTTTAATATAGAATTATGATCAGAACATCAATGTGCAAACCTCTTTAATCAAGCTTGTAAATGAATGTTTTGGGGTTTACTCATTGATAAAGTCAATGATTTTGATTCAATTTTACTCCTTTCCAAAATGTTATTAAACATTCATTCCATTTCTTAATCTTTCAAGCTATAATTTATTTGGGACAGTGTTGCTTTTTGTAAAGGTTATGGCTACAATTTAACTATCAAAGTAGTAAGAAAATTATCCCAAACAAACAATAAATTTGTAGCTTCAAATCTTAATTACACTTGTAAAATTAAAATAATGTATCTAAAATGATTTATTTTTAGTAGTAAAGTAATCATGCACTAACAAATTTATGTGTTATCTAGTTTAAGAAATTATATATATTAATTCATAACTAGAATAGTGTTGTATGATATTTAAGTTTTAATTATGGCTGGGTGAGGCAAGTTTTAAATTATGTTTGTTACGCTTTAGTCAATTAACTAATATATGAATGAGATTAAGCAGGTAGAAATTGATTAATGAATAAAATTTTACTAAACTAATTGGGATAAATTATGATGGTCATAGTATATATATAGGTTAACTAAAATAATATATTAATTTAAAAAGCAGTTATCATAAAAGTTAATAATTATTAGTTATGAAGATGACGCAAGTTCATGTATTAGTTCATTTATTTAGGCTAAATAGGGAGTAATTTCGGTGAATTTAGAATTAATAATCTTAAACTCAAGTTGACCTCTTTCTTCTTGGAAGTGCTAGTCAACTTTGGAGCATATCTATCATGGATAGTAAACTTTACCTTATACTTCATGTTGACCTCTTTTATAAAGAGAATTAACAATCACCTTCATCGGCCCATTAAATTGAATCAAGCCTATCTTTTTTTGATCAAAACTATTTTAATTTTAATCAAATAGGTTCAATCAAGTAATATCAAGTCGATTTGACTCGATTCAAATGCAATTTAAAGCTAAGTGGTGTTAATCAACTTAATTTAATTCATTTTAACTTGATCAAAAAATAAAAGAACATTAATTAGCTTGAATTAATCTTATTAAATGGACCCAAATTCAAATCTAACAAAGTTTAGTTGCTTAATTCAACGATCTTTAGCCATATAACCCTCAAAATCCCTCAATTTTTGCATGTTAATATCACCCCATATATTAAAATTAGAAGGACATGATGTTTATTATGCCCTTCTTACTAGCATTAGAGAATAGGGGGTTATTTTGGGGTTATTTGGGAGGCTGAGTGGGAATCCAAAGAGGGAGGGAGATGGACCGAGGAGATGGAGAAACTATTCTATGTGGAGTCCGGAACGTATCTCTACATCCAGACTCTAATTAAATCTTAACATGTTGAGTGGGCATGTGAATTTCAAATTGGATTTCATTTTTTATTTATGTCATATCACCTTGACCAACCCAACTTGAGCCATAATTTTTACTTTTTAAAAGAGGGGTTTAGGGTTGGCACTCCATTTTAAGAAAAAATCAATTAAAGCTCCTAAATCTAAATATTTAGGACTTTTGATACTCGTTGAATTAGAAAAAATGAGGAACAACTGATGAAGGTTGGGGAGAACATTGAATTATTAGTGGAGATGGCATGCTCACAGGACATGAAGACTTTAAAGAGGTATGCAAATTTTAGGAATCAAAAGTTAATTTTGTTGGAGTAGCTACAAGTTTCAACTTATCAGTAATTTCTACTTCATTCCAAGTTGTTACAACGATTTAACTATGCCTTTGCTAGTACTCTTTCAATGTGCATTTGACACTGCACTTTTATTATGCTTTAATAGAGATTTTGCTATGCTTTCACTCTGCTTTACTGTGCTTTTATTGTGCATTAACTATAGCACTTTCACTACATTTCCAGAATGCATTGCTACTGTGCTTTTGTTATTTTTTAACTAAGCTTTTAATGAGTTTCACTACGCTTTTGTTGCACTTTCACTGCACTTTGCATCAATTTCACTGCACTTTTGAATCACTTACACTACATTTTTTCTACGCTTTTGATGCGCTTTCACTTCTATTTACTTCGTATTATAGGTTGTGTATAAAGATGAAAATGAAGAATATGATGCTTATTGCAGTTATACTCATAATACTAGTTTTAGTGTATGTATGATCATCATGGTTACTGGCCAAATTCCAAAAAGATAAAATTTAAGGACTTTGTTTGTTCTAGTTACAAGAAGAGATTTGATAAAAATTCTTAAATAAAAATTAAAAAATGAGACATTTGAATAGATTATCCATCTTTGAATAGGTTTGTAGTTTATGAAGCTAAAAACTAGAATGTAATTTTTTTTTGAAACCTACAATCATGAATTGGCTAGGCTAGAAGTTTAACAACTCATGAAATCATGTTAGAATATAGATGATGAGAAAGCTTTAGTTTTAAAATAAATGATAGTAGTTGGGATAAGAACCGTTGATGCATTCTTCTACCTTGCAGATGAACTTAGAGGTATCGATAATAGTGGATTCTCTATGAGGGATGCATACAACTTTATTCAAAAATAAAAAAGAGCTAAGATTGAATTAGGGGATACTAATTCCTTTATTCAATTATTTAAAGATTATTAAGTGGGTGGCAATATGTTTTCATGGAACATCCAAATTGATGAATTTGATAGATGGCTAATTTTTTTTTTTTGTTGATGGATATGTAAGATAGATTATGATTGTTTTGAATATGTGATTTTTTATGCTCTCTATATGGTAAATAAATATATTTTAGTTTATACACCATTTGCCGACATTAATAATCATTGGCAGAATATTTTTCTTGGTGTGGCCATTTTATTAGAGGAAATAATTGAATCATTTACATGATTGTTTAGATTATTTGTATGAATAATGGGTGATAAATATCCAATAGTAAAATTTACTAAATATTAAAACAAACTGCTTGATTTTTACTCAAGAAAATTATATTCATTTTTAAAGAAGAATTTTTACAGGGTGTATGTAAAATTAGTATAGACTTTGTCTCAAGTGATTCTTCAAAATATTTGGTAAAGTACACAATGAATAAGGATAAATCTAATCCATGGGTTGTTAATTTTAATGCATCATACAATAACATTCAATGCACATACAGGAAGTTTGAGATGATGGGTTTATTGTGTTCTCACTACTTGAGATTTTTGATGTAGTTGGATATTATGAAAATTCCTAAAAAGTACCTAATGTTGCTTTGGTCAGCAAGAGCATTTTTATATTATTTTGACTATAGTTACTTTTAATTTTCAAATTTTTTTAGTTCAGATCACTTTACAATAAGTATTTTCACTAGATCTAAATTTGTAAGAAAAATTTTCTAGAAAGTGGCAATACAATGTGTAATTCATTGCACCTTTGAAGTGCTTTCCCTGCGCTTTAGCTGGCTTTTACTGTGTATTTAGTTGTTTCGACTACATCAACTTTAACTTGAAAAACTATATTATTTAGTTTGAAAATCTATATTGTAAACAAATTTTTTAGTTCAGATCATGTTATTATAAATGTTTTTACTATGAATTAAATTTGTAAGAAAAAAATTTCTAGAAAATGAGACAAAATAGTATAATTCATTGTGTTTTTTATATGCTTTCACTATGCTTTAAAGCGTTTTCACTGTGCTTTGGAAACATAATCAGTGGTTTTCACTATCGTCAATTTTAATTTTAAAAACTAGATTATATAGTTTGGAAATCTCCATTGTAATCAATTTTTTTTAGTTCCGATATGTTATTGTTAGTGTTTTCACTATGAATTAAATTTATAAGAATTTTTTTTTAGAAATTGACAATATATTATGCAATTTAGTACTCTTTTGATGCTCTTTAACTGCGCTTTTAATACTTAATAAGTGGTTTTGACTATTCTCATCATTAATTTTTAATTTTTTTTAGCTCAGGTCATTTTATTGTAAGGGTTTTCGCTATGATTTAAATTTCTAAGATTTTTTTTTTTGAAAATGATAATGCAATGTATAATTCCCTGCGCTTTAGCAGTGCTTTCATTGCGCTTTCACTGTGCATTTGTTGTACTAAGAAAGGAATGCAGTATAATTAATAAAGATGAATGCAATATTAAAAAATTCATTATTATTTTATAAAAAAATTATAAGTAGATATAAAATAATTAAAGAATTAATCAAATAATACAATATAAAATGAATCACTGATAATAAAAATGTACATAAAACATGTTTATTTCTTCGGTAAAGAAATAGATTGTATGTGAATTTAACACAAAATTTTAGCATTTTATTTTGCAAATTTTTTTGTTCTGCCCAGTCCACTTTCCTTTGATAAATAACTTTTTCCTTATATTTGCAAACAAATATGCCACAATTAAGACTATTACTCTACCTTGAAATTCCACGGACACTATGGATATTTCATTTTTTTATATTCATTACAAAGGATCCTTTCATGTCCTCATATATATATTTTTTTTCTGAAAAAAATAAAGAACAATTTTTAGTTCATTGGACATATCGAGAAAAAATTAATATAACATGCATACTACCCTAACTTACGACTATTGAAAGAACTTGCTTATGTAATGGATTAGGTAAGGAATCATAAGATTTTCAAACTTTCTCCATCAGCTTGCCTATAAGAATGGTCTAGTGCTTATTGTCGATGATGGGTTGAATTAGAAGATTGCTTTCATTTTCCAAACTCTTATTGATATGTTAGACGTATTGAAAGTCTAAATAGATTATTAGACTTAAAACAATTATCCCAATGCTAAGAAAGAGGTTGGATGAATTAGTTATTTTAAAAAATCTCATAAAAATTTTATAGAAATCTATTTTATATTTTGTTGAACAATAAAAATTTTATAGACAACTATTTTATATTTTGTAGCATAATAAAATTCTAATCAAACTAAAACTTATTAACAAAAAAAATTAAAACATACAAAAAATAAAAAATGTGGTAAAATAAAAATACATAAATTTATAGTGGTTCGGTCCAACTAGAACTACAACCACTCCTTGAAGACTCTCTCTTCAGGAATTGTAATATTACTAAAGTTACTCCCCTTTTGCTAGCACAACAAGGCGAAGAAGCCTATATAAAACACCTATCTTCCACCAATTCTTGGTGCAGTAGAGTACCATCATCCTTGCACATTCTCCAAGTGTCAGTATAGAACTATCATCCTTTAACAGCCTCCTAGTGTTGGTAGAGAATAGTCATCCTTTCAGACCCTCCTGTTGTCGACAGAGAATTTTCATACTTTCATACCCTCATGGTGTCAGTAGAGAACCAACATCCTTTCACACCCTCCTAGTGTCGGCAGAGATCCAAATCTTCTACAAAGATCTTCTCTCAAGCAACTTCAAAGAACTAAGAAAGAGATTCGGCAAAACTTATAAAGAGATCGTCACTTTTGGATAACCTTGTAAACACTTCACAAATTTTTCTTGCAATATCTCTTTCCACACTATAAAAACCTTCTCCCAAAGAACTCTCACACTTGATCTATAAGAAAAAATAAAGAAAGATTCATCCACGCCCAGTTTTTAGGACCATATATATGAAAGGCACGAAAAATCATCCAAAAAATTAAAATTTTCATTTTGATCGTCCATAATCGTACAATATGATCAAAGATCGTATGCACAAACAATTCAAAATTTGCTCGTATGGCTTAGAATTAATTGATTGTCATGTGCATGAGCTGACATCACACAGCACTATCAGTTCAAAATTAAACAAATTAATCGGGTATGATTCAGTACAAACTGATTTAATACTCTAGAAACCCATATTATAAGTATGATATATTTTAATCAAGCCATATTTCATTTGGTACAAAAATGGATAAGTCCATTTCATACTCTGGAAGTCGACTCTATGATCCTAGGATCGTACAGTATGAAATATTTATAAAATTTACCTGTTCGTATGGATGAAAAGATATAAAACTATTTTGTATTATGGACATCGTCTATATGAACCTAAGATTACACAATACAAACAGTTATGAAAAATTTAGGAGTTTGTTGGGATGAACTTGTACATATCTATTTCATACTCTAGACATCACTGTACAAAGGTAACTTTGTACAGTAGAATAATACATAAAAAACTTTCCTAACATGGTTTGAGTATCTATTTTCTAGAGAAACCCTAATGTCAAATCATCCCATATGATCTAAAATCATGCAGTACAATTAGATTTAAAAAAAATTAAAAAAAAATTACAATCCTCTAGTAGGTGTTGCACGATTATCCAATTACAATAGTACACTCCAGACTAAAAAAGATATAAAAGGTACAGACTCCAAAAATAATAAACCCTAATATAATCTGACTTCAAGTCTTTAGCATTTTGGAGTTTTGTTTTCCTGAAATATCACTACACACAAATACAAAAAATAATATTTCTAATATATGTTAGGTAAAATAATAGTAAATAAAATAATATTTTTGTATTATAAAAAATACATATGAAATGAAACATAGTTATGAAAACTAAGTTGCAATAATCTCCCCCTCTTTTATGATGGAAAAATATTTATTGTTTGAGTTAACATTTAAAACAATTTTTCTTCTTAGCCCCATAAATGAATGACCAACTAAATAACAAGGGGATCTCTTGAAGATCAAAAATAGCTAACCTAAAAATAAAAAAGAAACAACAAACACTAACTACTAATTAAAAAAAATAACTCAAACAAAAAGGCGTTCTCAATTAAAAATTAACTCAAACAAATATGCGAACACAAATAAAAAATAAATCGAATAAAAACACGTACTCAAATAAAAATATCTCGAACAAAAATGTGAACATAAATAAAAAAAACACTTCAAACAAAAACACGAACACAAACAAATATTCAAACATTCAAAAGATGCACACATTCACAATACATGCATAATACATGCATACATAGATTCGTTACACACCTACATCAATCATCAAATAATATTATGACTCCCACTTTTGACAACAACAGAAAAGGAAAGTACATCTTGAAATGAAAGGTTTCTATAGATAAACCAAAAGTTTTGAAGGAGAAAAGGATTTTAAACCAATTGCATATATAATATTAATTTTGTAATACTGAAAAGGAAAATTTCAAAATTTTAATTCAAAGAATAACTAAGATAAGAAAAGTCAACCAGATTTATTATTTATGCCAGAAAAATAAATAAAATTGATTATTACAAAAATGATGAAATAAAGATTAATTAACTTTGAATTTAATATTGAATATCATTGCTAATTTGATGGAATTGGATTAGAGATTAAATGATAATGAAAAGAACACAATAAAAGCTTTCAATTTGCAACAATGCGCTTCTTTTCAAATATTTGTTGCACACTATGTATTTTTCTATTTGGACTAATTTTGTGCCTCTTTTCACTTTGCGAACCATTGCACATCCTTTTTATTCTTCACGCTTTGCGTATTTCACCCCTTTTTTTTTACTTTTTAGATCTTTCCAATATTATTAATTTAAATTCAAATTTCACTAATAATAAAAATAAATATATTTAAAAGAAATAAAAATAATAAGATATCAAACTTATAAAAATTATACCTTAGATATATTTCCCTATAAAAAAAATAAAATCGATATCCTTATTGTAATCCATTTATAATTTTAATTTAATTTTTTTGAAAGATTAAATTTTGTAAGAAAATTAATTTGTAGAGAAAAGCGATTGATAACCCATTTTAATGATAAACTCCAAAAGTTTTTTTTTTCATTAAAGACACAAATATTTCAAGAATTAAGAATTAATGCATATCAAAAAAACTTATCACATTTGTATTGATATAAAGGATCACATACAAATATTTAATTGATACCACACATAACAACAATCAATGAATATCATCACATAGATTCAAAATAATATGTAAAACCCTTACACTGATAAAAGAAAAATCAGAACGGGAGATAAAAAATCTCGAAAGCAAAAATAATAATGACAGGAAGTAAATTTAAAAATCTTAGGGGCCCTGATCTTGAGGAGGTTGTTGAACATTGAAAAATAACTATTCATCATAGCTACATTCGTGTTGATCATGTCAAATTGACCAGGGATCTAACCCATATCTTCCTGATATCTTATATCCTACTAATTTAAGTAATTCTCAATTTGATGAAACCAATGATCAATATGAGTCTCGAATCTATCAAAGCACTGGACCAATTCTTGATAGAAATTCAGGTAGGGTCAAGGTGTAAGTGCTGGAGCAAGAGTTCCCCCTTCTTCTTATGAATCATCACTCTCTGAACTTTGAACCCGTAAAAAAAAGTGCCTGAAAAGAGGCATTAATAAATTAAATAAGAAGTTCTGTTGGAGGATCAGGATAGATCAGATTGTATTTCTTTTCTAGGATGTAGGCAACTAGATATCCTAAAGCCATATTTTTCTTTCTCTCTTTTGATGTGGAAGTCCAATTTTAGAATAATTGTACATGTAGTCTATAATGAGTTGGGCTTCATCAAAGGATATTTCAATCATAATCAGATAGGCGCCAACGGATAAAAGTGCAGTCATATTTATATGATCACTAGCTTTAGGAATTATTAATATTATGAGAATATGTTGGATGACACATACATTATAATTTTGAGTCTAAACCCTAGACAAATGACACACTTGGGATACAACTCTAGGTGTTTAATGAATTTCAGACCAATTAAAATTGGCTCTTGAGGTCAATGTGTAAGATCTAATCCGTTGGGTTCTTAAATGGAGAAAGTCGCTTAAATCTTCTTTTATAATTTCTATGCATTGTTTTTGAACATAGGAAGTAATCCTAGAGTGGTGTTAGTTTACTCTCATATTGGCCAAAAAGAATTGGAAATCTCTTTGGGGTAGGCATAAATGAGAGTTAATATAAAAGAAAGTTGAGTTGAAGCAAATAACGGCATTACTAAAAAGTGAAGATCACCCTGAATGAGAAGTCGATAAGGGGTGATTTTGGAAGAAGAATATCTAAAGCATGCATCCTCATTCTCCTTAGATAGAAATTTATCATGCCTTCCACGTCTAGAAAAAGAACCCTTAGAAAGACGTGGCGTTTGCTATAACTTGTTATTCTTAAGACAAGGGCTCTAGAGGATTTTGAAATGAATATGAAAGTGATTGAAAATGATTTCAAATATCCTTCTATTTAAAGGAAAACAACGTATCATACAATATGAAATCTGGATCATATGTATCATTTTAAAATCATACGAGATGAAAATATTTTCATATGTACGAACGAAAATAGCCATAATAGAAATGACTTTCATAAAAGGCCATTTTCGAGGCATCTTTTTGTATAGGATTTTTGGCCATATGATCATACAGACGAATAGGTGTTCATTCGGGATAATAAGAATATTAAAGATCATTTTAAAAATTGTTAGCTTCGTCCCCCATAGAAACTGAAGGCTTGATCATATAGACAAAATACGATTTCATATGTACGATCAACAATTAATAACTGACTCCAACTAGTTTACCGTCCACACACGTATAGATGAAATTGTACATATTGTATATTACAATGATGTCATCATACAATACGAATCACCTAAAAAATTATATTTTGCTTCATAAACTCTAAAACCTACCATATACATATTATAGAACTTGTATGGGACGAAAAAGACTTAGTATAATATGAAAGAACACTTAGAAAATAAGGCATGATAATCAAGTGACATGCTTCCAATTTAATCAAAAATAAAAATGAAAAACATAAGACTAAACACACAAAAATGAACAAAAAAATAAATAAATAGAGAAAAACTAAACAGACACATATTTACAACACATCAAGTTTGTAGAAGTTCTAATTTAAGCATTAAGATCAATCACACCTAACCTAGTTCTTAAGGTGCTATAAATGTCAAAGGACAGTTGTTTTGTAAAAATATTAGTAAGTTGATTTTTTGTAGTAACTTGATTCAATTTAATCTCTCCCTTAGCTACATGATCTCTAAAGAAGTGATGCCTTATGTCTATATGCTTGAATCTAGAATGTTGAATAAGATTCATTAAAATACAAAAGTTACTAGCATTATCACAAAAAACTAGAATTGTGCCAATTAAAAATCCTAAATCAATCATTATTATTTTTACCAAAGAACTTGTGCCACACAACTACCTAAAGTAATGTTTTCTACTTCAGAAGTAGATAGGGCTACTAAATTCTTCTTCCTACTGGACCAGGAAACTTAGGAATTTCCTATATATTGGTAAGTTCCAGATATAATTTTGTAATCAATCCTACATCCTATAAAATACAAATCAGAATATCCAATAATTTCAAACGAATAGCTATGCTTAGGATACCAAATCCCTAAGTTTTGTGTTCTCAAAAGATATCTTAGAATTCTTTTTATTGCTATCAAATGTGATTTTTTTGGATTAGATTGAAATATAACACACAAATAAATACTAAATATTATATCTAGTCTACTAGAAGTCAAGTAAAGCAATAATCTAATTATACCTCTAAATTTTTTTTTTTTGATCAACAGATTTTCTATTAGGGTCCTTATCTAATTGAATTGAAGAACTCATTGGTGTAGTCAATAATTTAGTATTATCCATTTTATATTTTTTGAAGATATACTTAATATACTTTGACTTATTAAGAAAAGTTTCTTCCTCATTTTACTTTATGCTAAAACTAAGAAACTAACTAAAATCTCCCATTAAACTTATCCCAAATTCACTACTCATTATTTTTAAAAAATTTTCACAAAAAGTATTTATTTATAGATCAAAACAATATGTCTTCAATATATATTTAAATAATGAGTATATCATGTCCTATCTTCTTCAAAGAGAGAGTGATTTCCACACTTTCTTTCACAAAAGTTCTCTCTAATTAAAAAGTGCTTAATCTCTCATACCATTCCCTAGGTGCATATTTTTGTCCATACAATGCCTTTTTAAATTTTATCACATAATAGGGAATTTAGATTTTTTAAAACCTGGAGGTTGCTCAACATAAACATCCTCTTATATCATCTCATTCAAAAAGTAACTTTTTATATCCATCTGATATAATTTAAAACCTTTAAAATAGGTAAAGGTTAATAAAACCATAATTGCTTCAAGTCCTGCTATAGGAGCAAAAGTCTACTCACTTAGTTCTAACAACTCTTTAATCCTTTGGCCATTCAATCAATTCCCAAATATCATTTCTTACAAATTGATTAAACTCTTCTTGCATGGAAAAAATCAAAAATTCATCCAAAAGTGCATGATTTAAATTTGTGGGTTTAATCATTGATTTAAACATAGAATGGTTCACCTCATTGCTAAGTCCATGCCTAGTCCTAACACCCTCACTAGGTTCACCTAAAATCAATATGGTGTGATTCTTAGAAAATTTTCATTCTCTAGGCAAAGGATTTTCTTTTTTCATAACATTTTCTTCCAAATTTATCTTTTTAGTTCCTGGGAGTTATTTTTAATTTGATCCTCTTCGAACTTTGGCTCTTCCAAATTACCAGATTCATCAAACACAATATGTGTAGTTTGCTCAACTACCAAAGTCTTCGTGTTAAAAACTCTATAATATTTTCTAGCACTAGAGTATCCAAGAAAAAAATATTCATCATATTTTGGATCAATTTTTTCTAAAGGATTTTTTCCATTATTATGAATGAGCACCTTACATCAAAAAATATGCAAATATGACAAATTTTGTGTTCTCGCCTTAAGAAGTTCGTAGGGTGTCATATTCAATTTGGATCTAATTTTCACCATATTTAGAACATAGCAAGTTGTACTAACTGCTTCAGCTCAAAAATATTTTAGAAGTAAATATTCACCCAACATAGTTGTAGCATATTGAACTAATGTTTTGTTGTTTCTTTCTACTGCCACATTCGTTTAAGATGTCCTAGGTAATGAAAAATTATGATTAATTCCTTTCTCTTTAGAAAATCATCAAATTTCTAATTTTTAAATTCTTCTTCATACTCACTTTAATTGATAAAATCTCATAACCTAATTTTTTTAATATAAGTGCAAAAAATTTCTAAATTCTTCAAATAATTCACTCTTATCAAAATAAAAATTTAACCCAAGTGAATCTCAACAATCCCAAATCCAAACATTTTACCTCCTAGACTAACAGTGCTAACTTGTCTAAAAAGATCCATATGAATGATTTCCAATTATTTGCTAGTTCTAAGAACCTTTGTGAAATGAAAGGAGGATTTCAACTATTTTCCTAGTTGACATGCATCACACAGGTGATCCTTAGTAAAGTCTAGTTTTGGTATCACTCTAATAAGTTCTTTTTGGGTAGTTTTTTCTAAACTTTTTCATGCTAAAAAAACAATTAGATTTATGTCATAACCAAGATTCATCGCTAATTTTTTTAAACAAAATGCTTTAGAAGATTTAAAATAATTCAAATCAAGCAGATATACTTTATTTACCCTAATTCCATTCAAAATATAAATTCCATTTTGTCTTATTATGCACCTACACTACAGGAAAATCACTTATTACCGGCGGAATTTTTCGGCGGCTTTCCGGCCGTTTTTGACGGCTTATTTCCTACAAAATTTTGCGGTGGCTTTCCGACGGCTAATTTTCCCGCAAAATTTTGTGACGGCTAATTTCCCGCAAAATCATCCCGCAGAATTTTCCGGCGGCTTTCCGAAGGCTAATTTCCCCCCAAAATTTTCCGACGGCTAAATTCCAGCAAAATTTTCCCGCGGACTTTTCCGGCGGTCACATTTCCGATGACTTTTCCGGCGGCTTTTTAACGTTTCAGGCAGCTTTTAAAAATTTAATAAAAAAATGAATAAAATTTTAAACATTTAAATGATTTAACAAAAAATTATTAAAAGTTAAAATAACTATTAACTTAATTTTCATCTTAAAATTAATTAGTTAGTTATTTTTTATTTTTTATTAAATATTATTTTTTATTTTAAATTAATTAGTTTTAATTTTTTTATAAATAAAGTTTTTTTTATTTCTGTGGTGATATAGTTTAAATAATAAATATTTACAAGTTAAACGTATTTTCTTCTTCAGTAAAGCGGTCCGTCGTTTGAAATTTCACGTGAGGAACCGCTGTTCGAACCTCGCTTTGCACGCTGGAGCCCGGAGCGCGCATGGGAAGCTGGCTGCACGCCGCGGGAGCCGCTTGGGGGGAGCTGGCCGGAGAGTTGGAGCAGGGGTGGCTGCCGAAGCGCGGGAGCGGGGGTGGTTGCCGGAGCGCTGGGGGGTTGAGCCGCGGGAGCGAGGTTGGCTGCCGGCGCTGTATTTTTTTTTTTGACCGGCGGTTCCAGACCGCCGGTAAGCCGTCGGACAAAATTACCGCCAGAAAAAACTACCGGAATTCATTTTCCTACGCCGTTTTTACCGGCGGTAATTAAACCGCCGCAAAACTACAAAACCGCCGGAAAAGGTTCAATTACCGTCGGAAAAGGCCGCCGGAAATGGGTGATTTTCCTGTAGTGCTAGTAGGAAATAATTTTACACTATAACCTTTATCACATAACTGACTAATACTCAACATATTATACTTTAATCCTTCTACAAGTAAAGCATTCTCAATGAAAAATTTATCAAAGTTTTTAATCATACATCTGCCTACCACTTTCATAGTGGTATTATCTTCCAATACAACCTTGCCTCCATGTCTAGCTTCCAGTGATATGAATTACGTAGTGTCTCCAGTCATATGCTTCAAGCTTTCATTATTTAGGTACCAAATGCTCTCATGTGGTCTTGTATGAGAGCTTATATACAAGATAATTAAACATTGGTCTTAGGAACCCAAACAAATTTGTGTTCTCCTCTTACAAAATAAATTTAAATACATATTTGATTTTCTTTATTTTATGCATCTTTGGTCTCCCCAGAAGATATAATTTATTATGAATAGTGCAATGGTGATATATATGACCAATCATTCCATAAGATAACCTTTTGACTCCAGAAAAAGGATTTATCAATTTATATGAATAAACTATATTTTCCTAGATTTTAAAATTTTGGCTTCTTATCAGGATTAAAAATTATTCAGGTATGGGTGGAATCCTATTTTCCTCTTGTGCTTTCTATTCTACTTTAGAACATGAGTTAACACTTTTTAAAATAGAATTGTAATCTTTCAAATAATGCTCTATACTATCAGCTTCATTCATAAATGTTTTATAATAATTTTCAAGTTCAATGCGGGATGATTTCAATAGTTCATTCTATTGTTTAATTTATTAAACTCATCCAATAGTTTTAAGTGGTTGCTCACAATCAGTGTGTGATCTTTCCTAAGGATTTTATGCTCTTTTTGTAATTCTAGAAAATCTAAGTTCATTTTAGCATGCATCTTTTTGAGTTTTTTATATGCAGCATGTATTTTATCAAAAATATCAAATAACTCTTTATAAGTTAAGTCACATATCTCTTCTTGATTTGACTGATGAAGCTTTTCATTCATTAAGCACAAATTTGTGACTTCCTCCTCTGCTTCTGTTTCTGAGGAATCCGAGGGTGAGTCCGCCCAAAATGCTTTCTATGTTCTCCTCTTACCCATTTTTCACATTTGTGTTCTCCTCGACCTTCTCCTTACTAGGATTGGCTTTAAGATTAGGGCATTAAGATTTGATGTGTCCAATCTTCATGTATTTATAGTAAATAACATCGTTAGAATCCTTAGTATTTTTGTGGAATATACCATTATTCCATTGCTGATGTCACCTTTTCTTCCTTTTAGAAAACTTGTAAATTTCTATAACATCAAGGCAAAGTGATCTTCATCTTATAGCTGAGACTGTTCACTCTCTGAGTCATCCAATTTCAACGCTATATTCTTCTCCTTTCACTTCTCACCTTCATTAATCCGTCTTTGAGTCACTCCTTACTCGTAAGCAATTAGTGATCCAAGAAGATTGTTAATATAATAAATATTTAAATCTTTTGATTCCATAATAACTATGATATTTACATCATAAATAATAGGAAAATAATGAAGAATCTTATTTTCTTTCTCATCATTTGTTAGCTCCCTACCTAAATCATGCAATGAGGTGACTATTTTTATGAAACGTGTATACATGTTAGTGATTGATTCATTTGGTTTCATGCGAAACAATTCATAATCATGTAGCAAATTATTCAATCTAGATTATTTCACTTCATTAGTTCATTCATATGTGATACAAAGTCTATCCCAAATTTTTTTTTTCACTTTTACAAGTATAGACATATATTTTTTAGATTTAAGTACACAAAAAAACTATTCAAATATTTTGCATTTAATTTAGCTAAGCCTTTTTCTTCTTCACTCTAATCAATAAATGGTGTTTCAGTTCTAATACAATCTAAGAGCATAGTTGGCCTAGTGTATCTTTCGAATATTAAAATCCACATGCAATACTCAAGCAATCTAAGCAAAGTAGATATACGTGTTTTCCAAAAATTGAAAGGGATGTTATCAAATAATGGTGGTCAAGTGATTAAATACCCTTCAAGTGTGTTATGATTTCTAAAAGTAGCCATTATCATTTTAAAAAGGTTATCTAAAACTTAATTATTTAAAGTATGCTCTAATACCGCTTAAAACTCTATATATGTTATTAAACATAAAGAAATTGTCCCAATGCTAACCAAAAGTGCGGTGAATTTGTTATTTTAAAAAACATCTTGGAAATTTTATAGAAAATCGTTTTATATATTTTAGCATGAAGAAAGTTTTAATCCAACTGAAAACTTTTCAACCACAAAAATAAAAAAGTGCATAAAAATAAAAATGGGAAAAATAAAAAAATAGAAATTTATAGTGGTTTGATTCAACTAGATCTAGGTCCACTCCCTAAAGATTCTCTCTTAAGGTATTTTACTATTACCAAAGTGACTCTTCTTTTTCTCCCATAACATTATGGAGAAGAATTTACAAAACACCTCTCTTCCACCAATCCTCAATGCAGTAGAGTACTGTCATCCTTTAACACTCTCTAAGTGTCGGCAGAGAATCGTTATCCTTTCACACCCTCATTGTGTTGGCATAGAACTTTCATTCTTCAATACCCTTGGTGTTAGTAGAGAACTGTCATCCTTTTACTCCCTCTTGGTGTTAGCACGGAACCAGATATTCTCTCTAGCAACTTCAATGAAGTAAGGAAGAGATTTAATAAAACTTACAAAGAGATCTTCATCTTTGGGCAACCTTCTGAACCCTTCACAAATTCCAGTTGTAATATCTCTTTACAAACTCTCAAAAACTCTCCTAAAGCACTCTCACATGTGCTCTCTAAGAAAAAATGAAGAAGGATTTGTCCATTATCGGTTTTGAGGACCGCATATATGAAAAACATAAAAAACTATCTAGAAAACTAAAATTTTCAATTTGACCATCCAAGATCATACATTACGAACGAAGATCTTACGTATGAACAATTTAAAATTTTCTAGTACGCTCCAGTCCAAATTAATTTTGTACTATGATTAACCATTGTAGTACTTAATATTGTATAGTACGATCAGTTTAAAATTGGACATATTCATCTAATATGATTCAGTATGAACCAATTTTGTATTCTCGATAACGAACTATAAGAAACCCATATTATATAGTACAATATGTTTTAATCAAACCATGTTTCATTTGTTACAAAAATGGATGAGTCTATTTCATAGTCTGGAAGTTTGTCTTTATGATCCTAAGATCGTATATTATGAATAATTTAAAAAATTTACCTGTTTGTATAGACGAAAAGATATGAAACCATTTCATACTGTGGATATCTTCTGTATGAACTTAAGATTATACATTACAATCAATTCATAAGAAAATAGGAGTTCATTGGGAAAAACTTGTACGTATCTATTTCATACTTTGGACATCATCTGTATGAAGGTAACTTCATACAGAATGAATAAGACTTAAAAATTGTCCTAGCATGGTTTGATTAACTACTTTTTGAAGGAACCCTGAGGTCAAATCATCCCACACAATCTAAAATCATATTGTATAATTAGTTTTAAGAAAAATACAAATTTTTTACACTCCCCTAGTGTGTGTGTGCATGATTTCCCAATTACATTCACACTCTCTAAGACTCAAGAAAAAATATAAAAGGTGCAGACTCCGAAAGTAATAAACCTTAATGTAATCTGACTTGAAGTCTTCAGCAGTCTGGAGTATGATTTCCATGAAACATTAGTATAAAAGAAACAAAAAAATAATATTTTCAATATATGTTAGGAGAAATAGTAGTCAGTATAATAATATTTTGAAATCATCAAAAACACAGATGACATGAAAACATAGTTATAAAAACTAAGTTGCAACACATATAACTTGGCAGGTTCATCGTATTCCTTGTATACCTGCAATAAGTTTATAAAGATAATGCTAATGTTTGAGAAAGTAATATTATTTAGAGACTATATAGTTCATTCATACTAAACATGTGCATTGGAGAGATGTATATGAAGAGTTGGAACAAATTAGGTATAAGCATATTTTTTTTAGATAATAATAAAGAAAAAGCATTTACATTTTTGTTATCCAAGTATTTATCTATAATGAGGTCATTTAAGATCACCTCTCAATATCATTATGTTACCTGAGAAATAAATAATAATAGTCCTGTAGAGAAAAAAAAAAATACATGGTGAATATAAAGAAAATCACATTTAAATATCAATAGAAGCATACTAGAAAAGTGCAATGAAAACGCATAAAAAAATCTAGTGAAACTGAAGCGAAGCACAATGAATGTGCAATAGTAAATGCACAACAAAAGTGTAGTGAATGAGCAATAGCAAATGTGTAGTGAAAACGTAATTAAAAATGTACTCGTATATTTTAAACTTTTGCAACCTAGTTTTGAAAACTGAAGAAATCGATATACGAGCTGATGCCATGTAAGTAAAAGCACAGTGAAGGAAAACTTAAAGCACAGTTAAAATGAGGCTAAAATGATCAAGAGAAACTCAAAATTTTTAAAGCTATGAAACCTTCTTTTTAAAATTGAAAAAATCGATACGATATTGATAGATGTGATTATATAATAAAAGAACATAAAAATTACATCAAGTTCTTGTAGCTATTTTCATGTGGAGGTAATCTTTTGCACCTTATAGAACGATGAGGGATTGCATTTGTTTGTAGTGAAACATCTAGAATGCAGAACGAGAGAGAAATTGAGGAGTGAAATACTGGGATGAAAGTAAATAAGAAAATTAAAATGTCCTAGCTCGAAGCTTTAGAACTCTGAAAAATTCAATTTTTTTATCTCTAAATTTGGTCGAGCAGGTCAGGCTAACAAGGCTTAAATAAAAACAAAAATCTAATTGAATATCCAAATTTTAACTACAAGTATAAAGATTTAATTGCAGTCTAGAGTGTATAACTACACCCATACTCTGCACTTAATAATTTTTCAAGCATAAGGGCATGCGATGTGCGAGGAAGATGAAGCATTCATGACCCTTCATTTTGTGTGAGTGGGAGAAGGCCATTCGGCTACTACTTGCATGAAGTCTATTTGGCAATAGGGGAAGGGTATGGATGATAGCATCCATTTGTATGAGCCACATGTTTGAATGAAAGAAGAAAGGGGGCATCGTTGCTCATTTAAAAGTCTACATGCTCACAAACAACCCAATTCTTTTTTGATCTCTCCAGCAGAAAAGCTCTTTTCCTTCGACCCTCGCTCTCTCTCTCACATAAGGACTAACAAAGATTTCATTCCTTTTCATTCAATTAAGAATGCACTGTCGGCCTTCTTCCATGTACAAATCCTCCCTTACTCGCAAAAACTATAATAGCTATATAAGGTAATTGATTCAAAAGAAAAGAGATGGAGTTATTTGTTGCCTTAGTTTTCTTTCTTATCTTAGTATCATAATTCTTACCATATTTTTGCTGCACCTTGTAATATATATATGTATATGTTGGAGAAGAAGAAGATCCCCTCATATCATCCTTATCAAGCATATCTCACCAATGTTTGTGAACATATTTGGATATGCTATGTTTCAATTTTAAAATTACATATGGTTTCTTTTGTTAACTAAAATTTTATGTAAAAAAAGTACTATGGTTTTGTTTTTTTTTTGTTTACATAGCCATAATCATGAGTTTTGAGGTTTAGCAGTAGAGATTTCATTATTTAATACATACACATGATATAATGTTGTACTTGGTTTCCTTTTTATGGCATATTCAAGTGTTACAACATTGTGTTTGTTTGAAATGGAGGCTCTATATAAACATTGCAAAGAGATAAATCTCCATAATGCTTTGGCTGCCCTCTAGACCATTCATATAAATATTATTTGGACTAAGTCTTCCTATCAAACTGTAAAGTAATTAACAGTGAGGAAATTCTCACACAACCTCTGTTCATCTCAATATTTGATAAAAATACACAAAATATTATAATGTTGGCATGAAGCTTTCATATCTCTTCTGCTAAAAATTTAACTTTGCCAATTGGTATTCTAACTTATTCATGGTGCCAAACATTAAAAATGAAATGGGCTTTATATGTGCTTTAGTTTTTCAAATCTTAATAATATTGAATAGATTCATGAGCTTCACTTGTATGTTGTTGATAGAAGATTGAATTGCTATGTTTAGCAATTTGCACTTTTTTCTATTCCACTGATATATGTATGATTGGTATAAAGAAAAGTTTGTATTGTTGGATAAAATGAGTTAATACTATTAGATAAGATTTAATATATACAAAATTTTATTGAAATTAATGGATATATGTATACATATATATACGTGTCTTCTTTGTATAACTGCTTTGAGAATCACTAAGTGAATTTTTTCATTGGAGAATGGAAAGGAGGGAAAGGTTTCATTCTTGTGCTTCTTTGTTATCACTTCCTTCTTCAAAGCTGTATGTATTTATGAATTTTGTCTTTATGATCTAGATAATGTGCTAATTTTGTGAAATACATTAAATGAACAACCAATTTGCTCTTATTGAACTAATGTTCTTTCTTATATATTTCATGGGAAATTGCAAAGGCAAACAGAATAGCTTTACATGATCATTTTCTTCTTTGCATGCATGAAAATAAATACTAAAATTTCTATTGCTCGTTCTAAAGAAATTAAGAAAAGACATATACTAAAAATTTTTATATTTATCTTCATGAGGTTGAGGGAAAAAATGAGCTGATATTATTATATGACTGGTCCTTCTTTCACAAAAGGGAAAACCTAACCGATGTATCAATAGAAATATATTATGGATTTATTGGAAAGAATGCATATACGTTTGAGTTTCAATAGTATATATTATATTTCTATGCAGGCTCCAAGATAGTTAGGGGTAGCCATTAATTCTATTCCATATAACTAATTCTTTTGAGCTCCTGGACAACATGCATGTTAATAGCACAAAATAGCATGCGCATGGCATGCAACGCAGTGTGTCACATTAGAATAGTTCAAGCTATTTATGCCATGCATGGGTAACGACGCACAACTTAATGCACAAATAGCATGTGCTATTTTGTTGATAAGCTATTAGTTGCTAAACTCTTTGTTGCGGTAAGACATACGTCGCTAACAAGTACGGTGAAGAACCATCTAATTGAGGTAACCTGTAAACTACTTAGCACCACGTTAACCTTTATGCTTCAACCAACAAAAAATAAAATAAAATTAATATAATAATAATAATAAAAGTGTATTTGAATCATTACTTGTATGCAAATTCTGCGCCCAACCCCTGTTCTCTGCCAAAACAAGGCCTACTTACAATCTTATTCGCAGTTTGTAGCGATGCCGCTCAAGTCACTTCTCTAACTTGCAGAGAGTAAATCGATTGAGTCATTAAATATGCCAACCAAATAAAGCTTTCACACTTTTCCTCTCTGCCATTATAAAAATCTCGTAATTTCCTTCATTGTCAAAATCCCACTTCTAATTCCCATCTCTTGCAAATGACTTAACCCAAGACCTACCTCAACTACACTGCCTCTGATCTGACCTCTTCTCTTCAAAATCCCTAGTTGAAGCTTCAATCCAAATCCTCCCTCATTGAAGAGCCCTCTATAGCTCACATGCCTATATCTCCATGTAAACGATCTCCTCATCTCATGTGAACCCCACATCCATCCATCTCCTTATGCCTGAACCTCCAATCCCATCGACATCATATCTATAAGCTGTTGGTCCACACATACATAGAGAGAGAGAGAGGGAAAGAGAGAGAGAGAGAGAGAGAGAGGGGGAAGGAGATATCCCTACCTAACTACAAATTTAGTTGCCTTAGCCAGCCTCTCTTCCTGATCCATAAAATTGAAACTTTCAACCTCCCTTGCTCCTTCATCCATCCAGAAATCCCACTGAGACCCTCTTTCCCGCATAGCTCTTGTTGAAATCCTCTAGTAGCCCTACCCTTTTGGTAAAAATAAGAGTGATGCAAGAAAAAAAAGGAAAAAGTGTAAAAGAAAAGGAAAATAAACAAAAGAGGGGAGAGGGGAATGCTTTTTGTTCATTTCACTCAAATATTCGATCTCGAAATTTGTATCGAGCTGAAAAATAACCTATACGAGCTTTTGTTTCATGGTAGGAGGGAATCTGGTGTGACATATACGATGAGGTGGATGGGTCCTTTACATGCTCTTTAAATACCCATATGTGGCTATGTACTTGTGGGAAAAGAAAACTATGCTTTTTAAAAGGTATTTTGAAGTCCACATACACGCTCTTGTAGCATGGTTGGATCAAAGATTATACAACCATGGTGTCACCCGACATCTACCTGAAGTGCTCATGTAGCGTGGAAGGGAAGGCTGTCGCTTAGTTTTTCCCTTAAGTGGAGGAGACGCCAAGGGGCTGCCAAAATTTATAATGATAGAAGATTAGTACTTGGACTTTCGAGCATAATGCAAGTGACTAATAATAAAAATTTTATGCCTAATTAAAATAAAATTGAAGTAAAACTTGACTTTAACATGACTCAAGGAACATGACATTGAACAATCAAGAATGAAGTGAACTCAAACTCAAACTTGAACTTGAACTTGCAAATTTTTAAATATCACAGGAGTTATAAACATAGAATTTTACTTGATTTGATCTAAATAATAAGAATTTGAGCTCAAGTAAATAAATAATTAGGGGACCTATTTGAACAAGCAATTTAACTCGCAAGGACACTAGGGACTTAAAAAAACTACCAAGCAACATATATAAGACTTGTGAAAATAGGGTATTATGTTTTAAAAGGCATGATTTGATGATTTGTTCATAAGCAAAAATGCATGCTCTTAATGAACATGATAACTCACCTACGATCATATACAAGGGTGGTAACATATTTTTAAGCAACATTAGAACAACTATAATGAACATAATAACTTATGTTGCACAAGAATTCAATCATCATTTGATTTGCAAGAATCTTCAACAAGAAATAAGGATATGTCATATACTTGCAAGCATTGATCAACAAAAATCTAAGAGATTTTAACAACACAAGTGCAGTGATTATACAAATTTGTAAAAAAAAATGATAAGGGAAACTCATGCAATTGATTGGTTTAAGATGCTTACATTGGCTGCAAGGATATGTTTTAGATAAAATCTCCACTATAGTTTGCTTAAGGACTCTTTAAGCAATGGCATAAAATCTGCAATGAAATCTTCCAAGATTTAACATGATGAATGGAATGTAAATATCAACAAATAGCACTCACCTATGAATGATATGCGTTAATATACAACACTCATACTTGTGGAAGGGAATGTGAAAGTTGTAATGAACATAGTGATGTATTCATGAGTAAAATGTGAAGAATATGTGATGGATATACAATAAGTGCAACGAATTCCCTGCAGACTTTGATAGAAGAACCGTGGAACATACAACCTATTGCCTATGAGTGATATAATTCTTTCCAAATAAATGCAATAGTCCATTGAGCAACATGCATAAAGAATGTGATGAAAAATATGGCCATTCATCAATCAATATGCAAGGAGGATCCACTATAAGCAAAGATAGCATATCCATAACATATTGCACATCACCTACAAGATGTCATAGCAAAGATAAAATAACACCTCTAGAGTCAAAACAACTATCCAATAGAAGGCAAATGTACAAACCCCTGCAAGCTATTAGGGTAGAAACACAATAATACTATAATAGAGTCAAGCTCTACAGGCCGATATAGAAGACCTGTTATGCACATCACATGCAAGATATAAAAGAAATACATCCAATGCATGCTCCTGCAAGCCACTATTGGAGGATTTTCATGCTTAATGACACTCACCTATGAGTGACAACAAACAGTATGTAGTAAATGCTAAGGGCATCCTTGCGGTCAATAAGAATTCAATGTTAAATAGTTACATTAAACCCTCTGAAAATAAGGGTTGAAAGTCTGAAATATATAGAAGCTTCTAACAAATACAGATGTACATCAAATATGCTATATACAAGGAACATAAAAAAAATAAATATATACAGGCCCTTATATGAGAGCCACCATACACACTGTATGTCATCTATAAGAAATAATGAAGAAGGATTGTAACAAATATGCAAGAGTTTTCAACATATGTAGTATCTTGCAGACAACATCAATTAGTGAATGAACACAATGACATTCACAAATAAAGTACACAGATCACCTACAAGTAGCAGTAGTAGGTATACTACAAAAGTGAGTGATCCTTTGTGAGCATGTAATATGTCATTCCCCAGCAAAAACCAAATACCATAGAAAAATGCATAAAAATGTAACAAGTATTAGTTCCTATGAGCTTCTATAGGAAACTCTATATACATTTAACATGCCATTTACACGAATGATGCAAGGGAACTACAATATATAGCAACATCTACTTGTGATAACAGGAGATTCGTTCATGCTTTACAATTTACCTGAAAAAAAGTAATATGTAGTGTATGAAAGTCTACTACTGTAAAAAGTAAAAGGAAACCCATAGTACAAAGGTATTTAAAAATTCCCAAATGAAATTCATCCTATGATGCCATGCCACGAGATCCACAACACTTGTATTAGTGGCATGAAGGCATATATAAGTTCTTAAATGAAATATTATGTGCACTCAAATGGGAGTTACCTGTACAACTAAAGTATCTCAAAATTCCTCAGTACATGCACTGGAATATATATGGTCTTAGGTACACAAAAGGGCATGTGCAATCACAAAAAAATGCATGCAACCCGGTGAGCATGTTGTAGGAACATACGTTAGGTCTAGGGATGCTGCGTGGGTCAACAAATTTTAACTTGATCCTCTTAAGCAGGTAAATAGGAGCTGATAAGAGTTAATAAATATGTATGAACTACCCCTCAAATACTCTTCCTTTAGAGTTCTTTTTATCATTGCTTCACATTTTTTATTTAGGTTCAATCGGCACCATTTTTTATCCTCACTCCTGTATATAACATATTATTTTATCCTTCATCTTTCCTTCCATTTAAAATATTAGTTTAAATAATAACAAAACTAATAATACTTGTAATGATGAAAACCTTATTTTGTGCACCAAACTCATCTTGAAATTATCATTTTACCCTTATCTTTTGGAAATGATTGTGGGGCCCATTCCATGTGTTGCTTTCACAATTTAGTGCCATGCTTAAATTTCATAGAAAATTTGTATGAATGTGCAAATATTTCAAATTTCACATGCATTCAACTTGAATGAATAGAGATCTGTATTTTTCAATTCTTAAAAGCTTTTTTTATTGAAAATAGAAAATATAATATACACACAATGACAATTTGTTCAAAATTCATTAATTATTTAGAAGTGTTTTTTTTTTTTTTTTTTTGTAGTAACTCTTAAATATGTAGTGAAAATATAGTTATTAAAAATAATCCAAAGCAAATGCATTAATATGCAGGGGGTTAAATGATTTGGTGGCTTGTTTTTAAATATCATATATCCCTAAATGTTTTGAAAATATTTTTGATTTTAAGTAATATTTTTCATAATGTTAATGTCTTTCAAGAAAATTTTGAAAATATTATTGAATTCTAAAAATGACTTAAATATTTGTGAATATATATTTTTTATGGTTAAAACACACAGAGTGCTTATGTTCTAATATAAGAAGAAGAATTACAAGTCCTTTTAAGGATCCTCCACTCAATACATGATAAAAAATTTACAATCAAAAAAGAGAAAAAAAACTAAGGGGTTATGGATCTCTATCTAATTAAAATAAAGAAAATAAAATTAAGGTAGGCAAGAAACCAAATCCCAAAAAATAAAAGCCCAATAAAATTGAGTATATCAATCAGCAACTCGGGTATCAACAGATTATCTACATAAAAGAAAGTAGTAGAAAATAAAGCAAAGAAGCAAGTACCTACAAAACATATAAAGATTAAGAAAATCCCAAGGAAAAAATAAGGCAACAACCACCACACAAGACAATAACAAGAGGAAGAAGCAACAATAGGAAGGCAAGGAAGAAAACCATAAACTAGCAATAAGAACCCTGCAATATTTAATGGAACACCCAGAACTCACCAAGCCGAACAGAGAAAGAAAACACCTAAGAAAATAGACAAATTATAATCCCAATAAACAAAAATAAGACCAGACAACCAGTCAACCATTACTAGGGGAACACAATTAGCCTACAACACTAAGAGTATGACTCATCAAAAATAAATAACCAACCTAACATACAATAAAAAACAACAAAAAGAATAAGAAGCTAAAGAACCCACAGATAAACAATAGACTAAACAAACCCAACTAGACATAGCATAATAAATACCCCATCATAACCCTGATAGGAAAAATCTAACTAAATATGGAGGAAGAAATAATAGAAAGATAGACCATAGGCACTAGGAGAAGGTAGGATCCACCAAGAAGAACCAACAAAATAATTTATAATGTAAGGCAACCTTGAAGCATCAAGTATAATTTTACCTTCAATAATAATAGTAACATTTAACATGCTGAAGGGCACAAAACTATTTCTAATAGAGCCATTCTTAAACAACCACACCATGCATGCATTACCAGCCATTTTAATTGAAGAGATTCTAAAAGAAAAATTACTCATTAAAACCATAATCTTCATAAACATTTAGAATTTATTAGAGTTAAATTTTTTTTTGCATTAATCTAAGAGACAAATCTTTTAGAATTTGATTCAATCCAAATTTTCTAAATGTTGTTTTCATAGCAAATCCTAAACCTTTAAATAGGGCATACAAGTCCACACCTAAAGCATCATAGTTAATAGTATTGGAGGCAAAGCCACTCACTATCTTACCATTGTGATCTCGAATCAACCCACCAAAACCATTACTAGAACAAGAAAAAGAGCTATGAATTTTAAGTTTACTTATTAAGAGAAGGGTTGGACCACTAATAATGAAAGGAGTAGAAACCATATTAAAATTATCATAATGAATATTAAAGAAAGTATGCAAATATTTCCTACATCTAAAATGCTTCAAAGTTAATAAACAAACTTTTAAAAGTTGTCGAACTTCGAACAACAAAGAACTTAAAACCCTTTGGTGACACATTTTAATACCAATATGCTAGCTCTTATTCTTTTAATCCCAAAAAAAGCTACAGGACTAGCAACAGAATGACAAGAAAAATATGCCTTTTAACTTTAAGATGAAAATAACCATCTAAAAAAGTAATAATAAACTTATTATTAAAATCTATTTTAATTTTCAAACCTTTCTCTAAAGCATTTCAAACTTTAGCAGCAAAAGACCCATTCCAAAAAATACCTCTAATAGTCTCAACATCATAACAGCATTGATATTTTGAAACTGAATATAAGTCTTTTTCCCTTTAATCTACTATCAATAGGAATATAACTTTTTAAAAAACCTCCACGCTATCATAGAAGTGTTTAAAAGAGTAGAGGAATTCTAGTATTTACCAAAAGCAGGGATAACATCTTTTTTGTTTCTTAAGAAGGCCACACTTTGTTAAGACTAAAGTTTCCATCCTTTGTTAAATTACACATAATTTGATCATTAAAATTATTGTGAAGCAGAATGTCGCACAAATTGTCCACCAAGCTTTGAGGAATAAACTCAAAAAGATGATTTTTAAAGAAAATGTCTTTGATAATGAACTAATATACTTTCAATGAGGATGTAGAATGGAGTTGAAGTGAGCGTCTAGAGATCCGTCACTAGACTAATCATCCTGCTAAATGAAAGAGGAACTGTTGTGTATTATATACTAGATGATTAATTCAACAAACCATTTATGTTGCATAACCTTCTCAAGCCAAGAGAATAGACTTGCTTAATAGAACAAGAGGTTGGATGTTTATTTTCTTATAATATTTCTTATTCATGAATTTTGCTCAAAGATAATCATTTTTCTTGAGTTTCCACCATAAATTGATGGAAAATTTGTTAACCAAATAAAAAAAAAAAACTTATAACCTAGATCTCCTAAAAAAAGGATTGAAACAAGCTCCTCAATTAGACCAATGCATCTTTTTAGAATTAGTAGTGGAGCCCCAAAAAAATTGATTCATAGATTTCTCCAATCTATCACAAACATCAAAAGTAGGATTAATGGTTTAGAGAAGATAAATGGGCATAGAGCTAGAACACTCTTAATAAGAATAAGACTAGCCCCCATAGAAAAAAATATAAATTCCTAGGTAGAATGATTCTTGTTGATAGCAAAAAATATGTTATAAAAAAGTGATTTCTTATGACCTTTATAAAAAGGAGTGCTATGGTAACTTATAGGAAGAACCTTATTTTAAAAGTTAGTGCATAATTTAATATTATTACAATGCACCAGCGATATACCTTTGCCACCAATAAAAGAGCATTTGCTATTTTTAAAATTAAGACCACTTTCCATTTTAAAAGTAGATATAAACTTTGTGACCTTCTTGACATACTTAATAGAACCACTACAAAATAATATCATATCATCAATAAAGCCGAGATGAGAAATATCAAGCCCACTAGAGTTCCTATAGGAAAAGTTTTTGTGTACAAAAAAAATGAGGATAAACCTCCAAATTAATTATCAACAGAAATAATGTAAAGTGTAGTTAGTAAAGGATCTCTTTGCCTAATAACCTGGGCACCTTTGAAAAATCCAAGAGACTTTCCATTAATAAGAATAGAAAACAAGCAATTTTCAATAATGCTTTTAAATAGTTTAATAGAATTAAGATCAAAACAAAATTATTTTATAATACTTAAAAAAAGTCTAATTTATTATTATAAGCCTTGGAAATATCTAAGTTTAAGGATTAGATTATGGCCATGTACTTTGTTGTTAATTTCATGAAGTAATTTGATAGACAGAAGAACATTATAAGTAATGTTCCTACCTTTAACAATTCTCGTTTTATTTGAAGATATGATTTTAGGTAGAAAATTAAATAACCTAGATGCTAATCTTTTGGATTAAAGTTTATTAATGGTGGGAAAAAGTCTAATAGGTCTATAATAATTCTTTGATTATGAGTTAATCTTTTTAGGGATCATTACAAGGAATAGGAAAACCTTTAGAAAAAGATGTCACAGCTTTTCATAGATCCACCTTAATAATATTCCAATATTTTTTACAAAAAACTATAGTAAAATCTTTTTGACCTGCCATAGAATCCTTATTCATGCTCATCAATTAGTTAAAAACTTCAAGTTCATCAAGAAAATTAGAAATATTATAATTTCCCTCAAGACAAATAGAAGAATGAATAACATGAGGATAAGAAATAGGCAAAAAATTTGTTGCTAAAACAAAAAGATTTCTTAAAGAAGGTAATAGAAAACTCATAAACTAAGGGTTGATTGTCGCACTAGTCACAAGACTCCTATTTGATCCTATTAATGAAGGATTTAGTCTTTTTAGCATTAGCCACAACATGAAAATACTTGGTGTTCCTATCACATACCAAAATAGGCTTAGAAGGTCCTTTTTATCTCCAAAATTATTCTTCCATAAGTTGAAAATTAACCAGGCTAGCCTTGGCAGAGTAAATCTGATCAAAATTAACATCCCTAGAAGAAGCAACAAACTTATATTATAGGATATAAATACTCTTTTTTATCCTTAATAATTTTATTAAAAATATTGCCAAATTTAACTTTAGTCCACGATTTTAAAACTTTATGATTCTCTTAGGATTTAAACAAAAAAAATATCGTATAATTGCTCCCCTTGTGGTAGTATGAAAGAGGAGCAACCCAATTCTCATTAACAAACATAACAAAATCAGGAGCTCTCAACCACATATTTTTAAAATGAAAAGGAATGAAACCACTAGAATCAATAAAAGAAATATTTAAAAGAAATGGAGACTGATCAAAATTAGCCTTCATAAGGTGATCAACAACAAATCAAAGTCAGTCTTTAATAAATAAAATTCCATCTAATCTTTCCTATAATCTATTAGACCAACAAAAATTGGAACAAAAAAACTAATATCATAAAGACCACATTCCAACGTCATAATTTTGAAATCCTCTATAGAATTAGAATTAGGAGGAGAGCCCCTCACCTTTTCATAAGAATTATAAATGATAATAATGCCCCCTCCAACAGATCAAAGACCCTTATAGTAACTTAAAGAGATCTACATGTCTTTTCCAAAGAAGAAGTCTACCATAATGTGCAAATAAAGCTTATTTATAAGGGTTGTCCTTAATTATATGCCAACAACCACCTAAGAGTAGCCTTTGTCAAGTGTCTTAATAAATTATGTGCCTTAATAGAAATCTATTATGGCATTTTAAGGCACCTAAATAGCTAGATTTTTTTTGTAGTGATTGTGCTTAACAAGGTAATTGCACTCTTTTAAGTATAATAGGAAAAAGTCTTCTCATCTAAAAGACCTTGAAGAGCATGTTGATTTGGAATCCCTTATGTCACCCTTTTTAGGTAAGCTCCACACTAGAGATTCCTAATTATAAGGGCTGATAATCATATCAGCCAAAAAAGGAAATAATGCAATAAATAAAAGTAAATACTAGCCAATTCCCTATATAGATGTATTAATGATACTTTATTTCATCTAAGGGTAATATCTCTCAAGGGCCTTCATCATGCTCTTTGATATTCCATAAAAGGCCTCCTGAGTATTGTTCGGAGATCTTACCATTACTTCAAAAGCCCTGATAATTCAATAAGTATTCTACCTACTTACTTGGTGTATTGGTTTTTTTTGAGAAATATATCTTCAATCAATTCTCTTCATTTGCATTAGGTGATGGTGAGTATAATAACGAGAAGCACCATGTATACCCCACCTCTATTAGATTATTTTTCTCAAAGACATACAAACAAGTGTGATTAACTTTAAATTAATAAAGAAATTTGCACAGTTCACCCTAAAAATGAAAGAGGGTTTTGGGAGAGCCCTAACACATATTTTCATATTAAATCTAAAATAATTATGAAAGGTAAGGAAAAAAAATAATAAAAACCTTTGAGATATAAAATTCTTGATGAATCATTAAACATATATAAAAAATATTTTTACAAATACCCTTTTCTTTATAATTCTACAAGTTTAAATTTTTTAAAATTGTTTACAAATTTAATAATTTTTCTTCTCAAGAAAATCATGAGGTACTGTTATGAAAAAAATATTCTGATAAATTTTAATTATTGTTAAATAAATTTATTAATTTTTAATTATTGAGATGATCATAAAAGTTTATCAAATATAAAAACATCATAATTTCAAGCATAGAAATTTCAATATAAAAGTATCCCAAAATTAAATTTATGTAGTTTCATGTTAAAGAAATAGGGTAAATAATAAATATATTGTGAGAAGACTACAAATAATAATAATAATAATAATAATAATAATAATAATAATAAAGATATAATATTTCAAAATGACAAAATGTGTATTATATATAAGACTAATAGCTCCCCTTTGTAAGATTGTAATTGGAAAACATGATTTCATTTTTTTTTGTCACTTAAACATTTTTAATTGTTGAACTAAAAAAACATGTTCCATCATTTTCTTTTGATTTATGTTTAAACATTTAAAGCCCATACTTGCTAAATATTCTTTTGCATTTATACTAATTTCTTAATTAATGAATTTTTGTGCCTTAAATTTTATTTAATGGTTTTGTTTTTGGATAGTTGTCACATTTTATTTTACTATAATTTTACTACTTTAGAGATAGTGATATTAGATTGTTTGGTCATATAAAATATCAGCCTTCCAATGACCCCGTTATAAAGTACATGTATTAGGTTTGGCTTATGTTAAAAAGGAAGAGGTAGGCGTAAAAAGACTTGGTTAGAAACTATTAGAAATTACATTTTTTATTAAATTTAAATTATAATTTTACTCTTAACATGATACAATTAAGAAAAAAAAAATTCAAGTGGCCAAGCCCACAAAGTTGGATAAAGAGTTGTTGATGTTGTTGTTGTATAATTTTATAGCTTTTTTTCAAGCATTTTTATGATGAGAGTTTTTTTAATAAATATTTGCTAGAGTGGGATAAGTATAAGTAAGCTATTAACTATTTTTTCAAATGCGAAAAAGGAAAATTAATCACAATAATTTAAAATATATATATATGTCCTTCTTAGTAGCATTTTCATAACTATTTTTTATAACTCTTACATACAATTGAGCTATCTGAAGTAAATCTCGAGTATTTCAGCAATGAATTTTAATTTTACTTTTGAATCCCATGTTAGGTTAGTTGAGATATCAAGACCTGCACAATCTCAATAAGAACTTGTTAGTAGTATTGGAAGTTGAATATTTTGTATTGAAAGGATGATAAATTAATTGTTGCAGGGTTTGGCTTCATTTGGTTATGTTCAAGTAAGGATGGAAGGCATAGTGTTCAAGAGACAGGAAAAGCCTGACTTTGTTAATCCAATTTTCTCCCTCTTAAACAACTATTTTAGCTCTTTCTAACCAAATTCATCTTATGGTTTGATCTTGCACATGTAAGAAAAATAGAAATTATTATATAAATATTGGTGATCATTATAAAAGTTTGTATAGCATCCAATAATAGTCACTATTTCTAGTAACTTCTTTTTGAGGTTGCTTGTATAATATATTTATTCTTACAAATTCCAAAAATGATTGGAGAAAAATGTCATCATAAGATAAGTTCTATCACAAAGATGAATAAAATAATAATTGCCACGTATTGCATTACACTTTCTAAACAAGCCATTCATTTTGTCCTTATTGTAACCACCTAGTATATAAGGATTCTAAAACTCCAAAACCTAATTAAGTCATTTTCAGTCTATACGAGGCTTATATAGACTATGAAAGCCAAAAAGATAATAAATTATTTATGAAATTGGTAACATGCTATAATTTTTTGTTTTATAACATATGGAAAAATTAGTAACATGTTATATAATTATTTCTTTGCTTCATATATGAACTAGTGATATTTTGATTTAGTGTAATTAATTAGTAACATGTTCTAACTTTAGCAATTGTATGTGTATAGATTGGTAAAATATATATTCTCATAATAAAATATAAACATCTAGGTGTCAATTAATTTTTCAATAATATCTTCATTAATTTTAGAAATCACATGCTTAATTTGTTTTTGCTAATTCTTAAATCCTTATCTTGTAAGCAATTTTCTATTACAAATTTGGAGCCAAGTCATATGATTTTGATGATTACAAACATTATTGGATTTTTCACTATGCTAATAGAATTTATTGCATATCTATTTTTACAATATTCACTAACATTTTAGGTCCACTGATCACTTATGTTATCGATCAGCTCAAGATTTTATAGATTAGGATTAAGGTATGTATTTTTTGTCTTTATGTACCTTTTATCTTTCTTAAGTCAATTATATATTTTGGTGGATCCTAAAGCTAAGGAACCTTACATAGATACACACTCAAGATGGTGAGTTTGTGAGTTAGGAGAAAGTTGAGTTTTTTGAATTAATCAAACAATATGATTTATATCATACCAGATAATTAGTTAACCAAAAAAAACTTAAATAGGGCATATGTGATAATTAAGATTTATTAAACTAATAGTATTGTATGACTCTTACCATAAAGTATGATCCATTATAATCATAAAAATAGTCGTCAATCATAATTTAAGTAATATTTTATAAAACAAATTTTGTGTCTAATCATACCTTACAATATGTATCGTACTGTATGATATATGATAGTCATGCTTAAATTGATCATGTGATTAGGGGAGAAATTATGGTTAATTTGATCAATTAGATCGTACAAGACAATTGGTGATGATGGCACTATATGACCTGATTCTTTCATGGGATGATACTTTTTCGTCGCTTTTCGTCCAAGAAAAAATGCGATAGTTTTTCAACTAATCGTATAGGATAACCCCCATTTTCATATTGTATTGATTGAGCTCTACATGGGAAACAATTTTATCATCGCATATCATACTAAATGATCAGTACGAACTCTTGAACTGATACTACAAAACAATGCAATTTGAATTATCTAAAAAGGTTATTTTGTATTAATTATACTAGACGATGCTCCGAATTATCCTGGACGATCCATTAATCTCTTTGAACTTGTCGTACAAGGCCTATCTCTTCATAGAGTACTTTGAACTAAATTTATATGTTGATCTTGGATCATACTGATCACAGTCTACATATTGAAAATTTTGGCATTCTAAGAGGCTTTGTTTTAAAATTTCACTTAGTTTTGTTTCCAAATAGACTTTTATTGCTATGTTCCTGGAGAAAGAGCATAGAGAGGGAGTTTAGGAGTGCTTTGGGAGAGAATAGAGGGAGAGTTGTTTGTTAGAGAGAGTTGTGAGGGATTCACTAGGTTAATCCAAGCAAGGATCTTCCCTATCTTCTTTAAGTTTTATCCTTGATCCTTTAATGTATTTGGGGAGAACAATAATAGGTCATGGTTCTCTACTATCAATAGGTTGGAGAAAAAGGATTCCATATTATTTTCCTTTAGAAGGAGGGAGAAAAAATATTCCAGATTCTCTGCCTTCACTAGGAGGGTGAAAAATAGTAAGGTCCTTCGCCACACTGGATTGTTTGAAGAAATTTTGGAAGGGCTTCTCCGCCTTTCTATGGGGGAAAAAGGAGAGACACCCGTTTTAGTGAAATACTTGGAAAGGAAGTTTCTAGGGAGTGGACGTAGGTTTGGTTGGACCAAACCACTATAAATTTTTGTGTGTTCGTTCTTATTATTTTCTACACTTTAATTTTCTATGATTAATTGTGTGGTTGAAAACTTTAATATTTTTATTATTGTAAAATTAATTCGCTTATATCAAGAGATAAAAATTTCTACTTTTTAGATATTGAAAAATTATAAAAATATTTTCTTTTTGTTAAAGAAAATTTATTATTACCAATTCACCCCCCACTTGGTTAGCCTCGAGCATGTTCTTTGAGGTCTCACAACCTCCTCAAACTATCATTTTATACATATTGTAACATAACACTTCAAAAATTTGCTAATAGTGGAATCAACTCATTATTGAAATGTATAGCTATTTTTTATGTTATTACATATGAATTGATCTTTTTTTTTATATACATAAAATGTTGTAGTCATTATGATAATGATTTTCCCTTTACAAAAGGGGAATTGAAGGGCTTGTATGTTATAACCTGAATTGACAAATGGATCTTATCTATATGTTTAGTTGATATATAAAATTAATAATGATAGATTTCTTACATATTGAAATGATCAATTCTTACGTATTATTATTTCATTATCGAGTAACATGTAATTTGGAGAAAATTATTTATTAATTGAGATACTTTTATTTCTTAATTTTTCCTGATCATTATTACTTGCCAATTGTGTAACAACTCAACAGTCTTTGACTCTTTTCTCTGCTAATTGTGTAAGAACTTACATATATTGTAATAGAAGGAATAAATCTTATTATCATTTCTTTTCAACAAGGCCTCTATCGAGAGTAACGTTTCATTATATTTTGTCTTTTATAGTAGGCTCATTTCTTTTATTGATATTTTCCAAGGCTATCTTGGATGTTTCCTTAAATGATTGATTCAAGTAAAATTGCTATCCTTGAAATGTAGTATTTGAAAATTTAATTAGCCCTGGCCCTCCTCCATTTATTCCATAACGCATTATATTTTGTCTGTCCATTTGATTATAAGAATTTAGATTTAGCTAATATTTTTAGTGCAAATTCAATACTTTATAAGTTTTCAACTTGTCCAACTAACTATGATCGAGTACACAATCCATCTTTTCTCTACAATAAGTTCTTTTGTCACTTGCATAAAAGAAATCTCATTTCCTGATTAATGAGCTTCCAATTTAAAATAGTAAATAGGTTATTTTTTATCCACTCCTTTGATCAAAGTTAAAAAAATATTATGCTTCACTAATATAATTAATAATTTGAATTACTTATAGGGATAAAATTAATAATTTTATCTTTTTATCATAGAAAATATAATATAAATTTTCATAATATGAATTTTTATATTTAAATTTTTATTCATGTGCATTTAATGCACATGCAATAAAACAAAATATCCCAAATTTCACCTACAATTGGTTCTTTTAAAAGTGCAATAAAACTAAATATCCCAAATCTCCACTAAAATTGGTTCTTTAAAATATTTTTTGAAATAATTTAAGTTACAATATTGCATCAGATTTTCATATAAGTGACAAACTCCATTTATGTGAATTGCACTAAGTGCCATTCCAATTTCTATTTACAATTAGCCCTTTCTCACATAACTTGGCACTTTTATTTTAAGTGAAATTTCCCTTCAAAAGAATGAGTTTGGAAAGTAAGCCACACAACGTCTACAAACAATAAATGGAAAATGTAGCAAAAAAATGTTAGGATTTAATGTGGAAAATTTTAAAATAAAATAAAAATCTTGAGCCACAAAACACAAAAAATTCACAACAAATATTTGGAGAATTTGTACATATCTCTTTTTTTCTCACTCTGTCCTTGTCTCTCCTTATTCCATACACCATTCTCTACACATAATAGATAAAGAGACAAAAATAAAACTAACCATGGGGCACAATACTACAAGTTAAACAAAAGAAGTGAGAAATAAAATGCATTGCCCGACTTGTAACATTGCGTCACGAAGTTTGGAGTGCCACAAGACTCCACTCTATGTCTCTTGTGTGACTAACCAAGAAATTATGTCAAAATCTAGTGTGTTGTGACACTCCTATCTCTGTCTATCTCCAACCCAACTATACAACAACATAGTGTTGTATGGGAAAGGAAAAAAAATTGGGTACAAAACACTAGAACCCAAGCACATAGAGAACCCGTGCAACCCTGCCAATGAGTTCAACCAACACAACTTAGGTCCCACACTCTAATACCACTTGATTTATCAACACGATCATATTCTATACATAGCTAAAAGTTTGTTAAATTTGTGCTATAGATTTTTCAAAATTTTAAAATAAATTACCCATTTTGTAAAAAATCTCATTATTAAATGTAAAATCCTCTAATTAGCTAATAATTATCTTGTGCCCTAAAATAAGTTCTCGCTCAAAATACTTTTGAATTTTTTTCTTTAAAAAATAACAAGTTATGTCATTGGAAAAATGCAAGCATATTCTAACTTTTCAACGCTCATCATTAGTTGTTATGTTTATACTCGATCAAGCATAGGTCCAAATCCAATGGCCAACACCTTTCAAAGATATTTGATTGATAGGAATGAAATTAATTTATAACTTTATCGCCAATTAAAACTTGAGAAAAAAACCACCAAGTTGGTAATATAAGAATAAGCCCAAACAATAGACATTTGTTTGCTTCATTATAGGCCAAAACACTTAATTGATCTCTTCTTCTACCATCTAATCTTCCCATAAAATAATGATATATTAGAAACTAAATTTCAAATTACCCCGTTATGCCCAATAATCCACTGCCAATAAAGCCCCACCTCCACTTGGCTTACTCCTTCAAGTTATGCTAAGCACTGGTTCAAAGTTCTATTTTCATGGAAACATCTTCTTCTCTACTCTTCTATCATATTCTTCTTAATTTTTTCTTATTTTTTCTTCTAATAGAAAAACATTTTCTAGTATCAGCCGAAAAGCTTACCGGAGAACACCATGTCATAGACGTCAAGTCACTATTGCTGAGCAACTCCTGCTCCGTGCCTAATAAAGGTTTGTAAGTGATGTCAATAATTTCTTAATACCCTACTGGAGACTTATTTTTTCATAAAATAATTAGAATAATAAGAAATAATACAGCAATTAAGCTCATTTGATATATATCACAAGCTTAAATGTGATGCAAAAGAAAAAAAAAATTCAATACAAACATTAATTAGTTGTTACAATTGTGACAGGCACGAGCCCTTCCAAGCTCAACGTGGTCCACATGCATGGCCTATGCTCATCTTGGATGCGCCAGGACAAGCCGTCACTTGTGGAGCTCTTAAGTCAGGATCAAGCCCGCGTAGACTACATCCACCGCCGGGCATCCAACGCCACTGCTCGCCTAAACCCTATTGGCGACTCTCTTTTTGCAAGAGTTCCTGCAACCATCAATTATGATATTAGTCACTATAGTCATATCGTCAACATAGGCCTAGGAATTCCTACCAAGTTCTTCTCATTTACGTTCGACACCGGTAGCGATCTCACTTGGACCCAATGTGTCCCCTGCGTTAACTGTTATAAGCAAACAAACCAAATTAATGACCCAACCCAATCCTTCACCTTCACCAGCATCCCATGCAACTCTAATTATTGTACCCAACTCCCTCGATTTGGTTGCTCCTCTACCTACACCTGCCTCTATGAGCAAGAATATGTCGATAATTCTAAAACTAATGGCTCCCTCATTAAAGATTCCTTAACCTTTTCCAATGATATAGTTTATGACTTCGTCTTTGGTTGTGGACATGACAACACCGGAATTTATGGACATGCAGATGGGTTATTAGGCCTCGGCCGGGGGCCTCTTTCAATTATTAACCAAACACCTCAATTGTATAACAAAATATTCTCTTATTGTCTACCATCACGACCCGATACAATTGGATATCTCGAACTAGGTAGCTTAGTCCTTGGTGTGAAGTATACACCAATGCTAACAAAACCAGAAATGCCATCATACTACTTCCTCAATCTCATTGACATTTCAATTGGTGGTGAAAGGCTTGTCCTTCCACCTACTATATTCAACGGACCTGGAACTATGTTGGACTCCGGCACAACATTTAGCTACCTACCGCCCAGTGCATACTCCGTCCTCCGCAACAAATTTCAAAACTATATGAGAAATTACACGATGGAGCCGCCAATTTTCAATCTTGACACATGTTATGACATCTCTAACAACCCGATGGTGTCGGTGCCAGAGATTTCATTGATCTATGATGGCGAAGTGATGACAAACTTAGATTCCACAGGGATACTTTTCGTGTTCAAAAAATCTCGAGCGTGCTTTCCCTTTATTCAAAATAAGGATGATAGTGAAGTTGTGGTCATTGGTAGTAAGCAGCATCTCACGTACAATGTAGTCTATGATGTGGGGAACTCACAAATTGGCTTTGGGGCAAATGGCTGTAGCTAGTGATGGATAGACGATAGGGTTAAATTCAATGTATTGATGAAGCTAAAATGAATAGGTTCCATCATGTTTGGTTATAAAGTCGGAGTCTGCGGGATAATAAATGTAGTCTTGAAACAAAGAGCTTATACTTAAAAGAATGAAGGCTGCTTGTTGTTATGTTTTTGTTCAGTGAAAGACCCTTAGAAAGTAAAATCATCACATATTTTTCTTAAACTTGATCCTTTTTTGTTCTAATTTTGGCTTCAAATTTTTTTTTTATGTCCTGTAAATGGAAGCATTTAAGGCTTGTGCATTTTTCCATCCCATTGGGCCATACAACCTAACACATTAAAGCTTAGATGCAACCAATACCATTTCCTTAAATATGGGGACATTTGACTAAATTAGGAAAACTCACATACCATCACTTATGCAACCTTCGAACACAAGACCTCTAATTGAAACAAAAGATTCCAACCAACAGATAATTGAGAGTTTCATGATGATCAGTTATGCGATTTACATTTTTATAATTTTGAAGAATTAATTTAAGTATTATGATCCCACATGAAAAAAATTATGGCAACATTACTATAAGCATGCAATCATGTATGTGTATGTTCATAAATAATTATTATACAATTCTCAAACCTATGTTCGTCCATAAAAGAAAAAGATCTAATATCTAGCTCAGGCTTAAATAAGTGGGGCCAAAAGCATTGACATTGAAGCCCTTTCTAAAGTTTCTTAAAGAAATTTGGACTTCATTTCATTAGTGATATAATTTGATATGTTACAAACACATTAAATTTTTATAATAAAATAAAAGGATGAATTAAGGGGCATGAACAAACTAATACTCACTTCAATTACATTTTAAATTTTTATATATCATACAAATTCAATTACATAAATAGATTTTTTGTATTAAAAAATTTTAATTTATGAACCCTCTAAAATTTTATAATTTAAAATTTTAAATAGCTATTGAAAAAATATTAATAAAATTTTTAAAATAATTAATTTGTGTTTCTTATAAAAAAATTATGACTCAGCCACTATCAAAGATAAACTCTATATCACCAATAAGCTCTCTACGACATTGATTCATAGCACCAATATTATACCATAGCACTAATTTCGTTCTTCAATACTGTCATTGCCAGGTCGCTAGTCCTGGATGAGAAATGTGGAGGTTTGCATTAGGTAGTAACCAACCAGCATAAAATTTATCGAATAATCATGATATGAATCCTTTAAATGTCAAAAAAGGATTCATGTAGCTAACCCCATGTAGTGGGACAAATGCTTGATGTTGTTGTTTTTATTTTTGTACTGATTTTATTCTTAATGGATATTTTCTCATCGAATACTACTAGGACTAGGAACACGTCATTGAGATATTCTTTTAGTACATAGGGGTTTAATTGAACTATTAAGTGAAGTATGTTGCTTGCAAGTTGAGAGAAGGTGCTAGTGCTTAGTGGGCACAATTTTTGCAAATGAGACACAAAGAGGGGAAATGATGGAATTTTAGTTGGTATAAGATGAAATAGCTTTTGAGGGCTCATTTCCTTCCCACTAATTTTGAGCAAATACTTTACATAAAATATCAGCATTTGTGCAAGGAGCTTGTTCTATTAGTGAATATACATAAGAATTCTACAGGTAGAGTGCATGCAATAATCTCAATGAGTCCCATAGTCAAATCATTTCACGATATATTGACAGCCTAAATGACATCTTATATAATAAATTGGAGTTGAGCTCCGTGTGGTAATTATCTCAAGTATTAATTTTGAGTTATTAGAGAAAATGCAACTAAGTCAGCATTCAAATTTGCACTCAACTCATCACCAGATCATTGAATTAGCTATAAAAGGTAATAAGTCTAATAACCACTAACTAAAATTCTTGTAGCTTTGTATGAACAAAATCACCCAACCATCTCAACTTTGATTAATATGGATAATAATCTTAACCCAAAACATAGAGTACAGACCTGTTAATTTATATGTTATTTTATACTTCATCGCATTTCAAATATGTTTATTTTTATTTATTTACATGCTTTGTTTTCAGGCTTTAAAGCTGTATATGGCCCAATGCTACCACTAATGTAATATTTCTTGAAGCTAGATGATCAGATACTTTTCTTGAAGTGGTGGCCAAACTTGTTAATACACATATAATCTAATAACATTAATAATAGTTGATTAAGAAAAAATGAATTATGGATGTAATTTATGATTATATTAAGATATTCAATAATCCTGATAAAAAAAATTTTTTATTTCATATTAACGTAATCATATAATATATGCCTTATATAGAGTATTTCTAAATGATGATCATGGAGCTAATACTTTTTATTTTATTATAAATATCACTTGGCCTCAAAAATTTATAATAAGCTATCATGATATATGTTTTGTATATCTAATATACTTTTCGGGAGAGTGGAATATTGCTGGGAAGTTCCCTCTATGCTATTAAGTAACATTTTTATGATTAGATGGAGAAAAATAATTTATCTTTTTATATGTAGGTCTTCATTTCTCATTTGTGATATGGATATTAGAAATTAGAGTAAGAAAATGTTCAAAAATCACAAGTTGACATGCATATGCAGCAAAGTAAAATATTAGAGGAGCAATAGAAAATGGGGGGCAGATTAGTGGAAAGTAGCCAACAGCAATGAAGGAGAATGATAATACAAATTTTGACTAAACTACATGTGTTTATAAAATTTAAGTTCAGTTATTATTGTATAAGAACTAGACCTTTATTATAGAAGTATTTGAACATTTGTTTTTAATTAAATGTATGGTTACTTTAGCATTAATATTATTATGCGATGTTGAAATGTGATTGTAGAAATGTTGAAACAAATTATTTTGATTGGCCGTGATTGTACAAATGTTATGGTTCAGGTTTCCAATGTATTTTTGGCCAAACAACCATAAAAAATAATGATATGAAAAAGTTTGGTTATTATTCACAGTGGAGAAATCAGTGGAAGAAAAGGGAGCTCATCCTTCAAAATCATTTCCAATGGTTTGAATTTTTTAAAGAATGTTTTAAGGTGGAAGGTAGGATCTGGAACCTCTATTAAAGTTTAAAATGACATTTGGATTTTAGAAAAAAAGTCTAAACTTATGGCTGATGTATATGGCTAATCCTGATCAAATAGATTTAACTATGGACAAGCTTATTATGGATGGTAGATGGGATATAGAGAAATTAAAATATCTCCTTGGAAAAGAGCATGTATATTTAATTTTTAAAAGTCCAATTCAGATTGAAGATGTGTTGGTGTCCAAGAGGTTGCAATGTGAAAGAAGACAAAGATCATATAATGTCAAATGTATAAAGCTCGTTCAAGTGATGAATTTTCTCAACAAATGGGGATTTGGATTCCCTATTTTTGATTCATTTCAAAAGTGTTGAAAATGGATGGAATTATGTTCAGATAATCAAAGATTCACTATTAATATTTATTGTAATGCAGTTTATCTCTCTTGGTGTGCAAGGAACCAGTTTCTTCATGGAGTAAAAGATGTTAGTGCTTTGGTAATTGTAATAAATTTGGTTTGGTATGCTTTAGAATCATTTATGGGAGATAGCAAGAAATTTGGCCACTGGGGTATTAATCAGTGAAATAAACTATTTAATCATTGGTACCCCCTCCATCTGAGTAGATCAAAATTAATGTGGATGCAACTTTTTCAAAGTCTTAAAAAGGAGGAGGAGGTGTAATCTGAGATTGTAGAGGAAGATTTTTTCTAGCCTATGGATTCACTTCTATTCATTGGGTCATTTCATTTCTTGAGATTTTGTCGGTTCAAAATGCTTAAATACATTAAAAAAGATTGGATGGAAGGCTACAATGGGATAATCATTGAAGGAGATAACCCCAACATAATTAGATTTTTAAAAAATCTGAGAGGTAATTGGAAGGATGAGCTTGCTTTCTTAAAAGATTTCAATTTTTTTATTTTTATGTGCTAGTTATGCTCTCTTTAGCAGTTGGGACGAATTATCTTTGAATAAGATTCTTCCTCTCTTTAATCAATTGTTAAAGGAGAAATCAGACTATGGTTCTAGTTTGTAATTATTTTCCATTTATTAATGAAATTTAATTACTTTCCTTAAAAAAAAAAGAGTTTCGTGATCTATTTATGGAAATCGTTATCCACCCATATTACCGGCAGAATTCCCAAAGAAGCTTCTTCCATAACTTTTTGAGAAAAGTACCGTCCAAATTTTTGGCAATTAGTCATTGAACACTTGAGTCAATATTACCAGTGAAATTATGATAGACAATTATTTTACCAATTACAGAGAAAACACTTGTCAGAATTATAAGTAGAATATTCGTAGGTAATTTAGATTAAAATACATTTTCTATCTTTCATGGCTCTTTGACCATGTAACCTCTTATTATATTCAAACACCATAAATGGAAGCACCTAATAAACACAAATTAATTAGATCAATTGATAACATACTGAAAACTTCACACAAATAATTCATTTATGTTCCTACATTATGTAAGCCATCAATTTGTATAAATCCCTAAGCTTTCCTTACCCATTAGATGGATTGTAAATCACAGCACTTTATTTGATTCATATATCAAGGATTTAGTTCCAAAGTAAAGCACCTAGTTTAGAGGGCCCCAATCATAACATTTTAAATGTGGTGCCATTTAGATAGCTATCTACTTGTTTGTATGCTTGTATGAATGCTCCAGATCTGGCGGCATGGCTTCACATAATAGTTATCTACTTGTTTCATACAGGTAGACTATCATGCACTACTTGTTATTTTATGTTGATAGATTGTTGTGTACTAAATAGTCTCCTACGATGGCTCATGTACACTTCCAGTCATCACAAACTTTTGTATTTTCTTCTAGGATAATGGGGGATCTTCAGGAGACACCCTGTAATACGGGGATGTTTTGTATTCACTGTGACATTCTTCTATGCTTCTTGTAGGTACTTGCACTAGTCATATGTTTGTCAATCTTACTCGTATCATATCCAATACCTTCCTATATCCACAATATTCTACACTTTATTTGTGGAAAAACATACTAGATGTATGATGAGTTTTTATTGTCTCTTATGAACATAGTGGTAAAGTATTTTAATTACAAGCATTTGAAAAATTACATTATTTGGTTGGTTTTGAGCAGAAAATAAGAAATTCCTCCGAAGGTTTAGCGGTGTATTGCATAGGCCATTTCGTGAGACTTCGAAACCCGCATAAATTGAGCTGGTTAGAAATCCTATCACGATCATCTGTAGGTTTTTCCTCCATCAAATGCCTCCTTGGCCTCGAAGATGACTCCTTCATAAAATTCAGCTCCGGAATCTCTTCCTCAGCTGCCGCGTCTAGTGGCACAGGAAAGCTAGAGCATGAGCAGCTACTTCCTCATTCAGGCTCTTATGGAAAGCTTATTCTCCAAGATATTCACTTTTTCTCGGATTCCCCCATGGTCGAGACTACTTTAACCTTCAGTTCGACTTGCTAATCTCCTTACCTCTTTAATCTACCCCTGAACCGTATCTGCCCCGATGATCGCCCTCTGGAACAACGAATGAGTAGCTTGGAACCCATCTCTAGGTATGCACTTCTTCTCTTGCTTAAGATCCATTCAGCAGATCAAAACCTCATTTGTTATTTCCTTTTTTGCAATTGATTAATCTTCATTTCTTCTATAAACAGGCTGGTATATTACCCTGATAGGGTTTCTACCAATACCATCGACATGAAAATAAATCGTGTTTGCTTCATAAATCAATCGTGCTATGAGTGCAGGAGCAGGGAAACAAGTATGTGAAGATGGGGAAGAAGCATTACTCAGATGCTATCGATTGCTACAACAGGGCAATCACTCAGAATTCCTTGAGCAATTCTAAATAGTATTATATTTATTAAAATAAAAATTATTAATCTTTCTTAATATTTAAAATGAACATATAAACTATTCTTTTAAATAGTTGTATATTTGTTTTTTATTTTATTAGAATAGTATTATTTTTATATTATATAATCTAATAAAAATAAATAAATTAACAAAATTAATGAAATATCACTAATTAAAATCTATTAATACACAGCTTTTATAAATACAATTGTTATAATGCAAAAATTAATTATGATAAAAAACAGCTTTTACTTTACTTTGGATCTACCTAACTAAACAAAGGAAACAATTCTCTTGATTTTATTTTGCAGAAAACCAAACAGTCTTAAATTATTTGGAATGCACTACATTTACTTTACATTGCATTTACTTTACACTGTATTTTCTTTTCAGGCAACCAAGAAGCCCCTAAATCAAGTTCAAGTTCTTTGCATTCAATTTAGTCCAAGTCCCATATAGTTCAACTAAGCTTACAAATTTAGTTCACTGTCACTTTTGTTAAAGTTCAATTTATAATTCATTTAAGTCCCCTCAATTCAATCAAGATCAAATCAAGTACAATATGTAATGCAATATTTGCCTACCTCCTATGAAAGTTTAATTAAGATGTTAAGCCTAAGTGAACTTGTCCATAGGAAAACCAAATGTGTGTGTGTGAGGGGGGGTGGTGAATTTAAAAACTAATTTGTTAGTTTAAAACAAATATAATATTTTTTAAATTTTTAATATTTAGAAAAATAAGTAATAACCATCACTTAATGCGGAAGTGAACAAATTTACCAAAACATCTAAGCAATTATGATGATATTATAATAAGTGGAACAAAGCATTGAATAATAATTTCACCAAGTAGTTATAATAGAACAAAATACAAATGAGAAAAATAAAGGGAATAAAAATTAGAACAAACACACTAAAGATTTATAGTTTCTCAGTCAAACAATGAATTTAGTCCACTCCTCGAAGTCCTCCTCTCTGAGTATTGAATTATAACTATAGTGACTCTCCTTTTACCACCACAGCATGGCGGAGAAACCCATACGAAAAATACTTCCACAAAATACGATGTGGTGGTGAGCTAGAAGATTTGTCAACCTTCCTGGTTACAGCAGTTGACCTTAAATTATTTTTCTCCATTCTAGAGAAGGATCAGAAGCTTAAACTCCTTCTTCTTCCTCCTGGAGAAAGTAGAGAACCCATACCTCCTTTCTCACCCTCCTAGTAATGGTAGAGAACCATGTCCTTGAGTTGGAAAATTTCTCCGCAAGGCTACCCAAGAAACCTAAACAGACACTTGGAGAAACAAGGCAAGACACTTGTTTGGAGCATCCTTGTGAACCCCTCACACTACTTCTCCCTTATACACTAGATCTCCCTCTTCCTCCAAAAGCTCTCCTAGTTCTTTTTCTCAAAGCTCCCTCTCAAGAAGACTCATCAACCAAAAACTTAAAATAACTAAATTGAGAGAGATTAAATACAAGGCTTCATAAAAAGCCCTAATTTTTATTATGGCGTCTCTGTTAGTACAATACAAATAGAGTACTTTTATTAGTACTATATAAAGAACAAAATGAACCACAATTACTTCAATGAATTGAGATGGTCACCCAGAATGATTTAGAGCATCATTTGGTATGATTAGTTCAAATGAATTGGATTTAGAGCATCGTTTACTTTACTAGGTGAATCTTTCAAAAATAGGGAATATTTTTATTTATTTTTTTTAGTTCTGCATAAAGAAAAATCACACAATCAATAAGAAATGAAAAAGGAAACATAATATTAATCATTCTAGCATAGAGTATAGCCTAATAGCAACAAACTACTCTGCCTTTTGACATCACAAAAAGGAGAAAATAATGAAAATAAAAGATTCCAAAATAAATAAAAAATACATTATAAAGGAAAAAACATAAGAATAATACAAATACAAGAACTAACCAAGAATAAACTAAAATTAAGAAGAGTCTTGATAAGGTGGAGGTGGTTGTTGGAATAATTAGTGAATGGAGGCAAATTGCTCTCTACAGCAAACCTTGTCATTATCATGTTGTTTTGTTATATAATTATCAAAGTGAGTCATATAATTATCATGTTGTTGTTGCTTCTCTTCTACGTAGGAGTCAAAATGAGCCTTGCACTGGTCAAACCTCTGAACCAACATATCGTACAGAGATTGCTGGTGGACAGGTTATGGTGGTGGAACTGGTGCTGTACCTCCCTCAGCTTCCTCTAGCTCATTGTCCACATAGTGAACATTAATGTGGTGAGTACTATGAAGGTCATAGAAGGAGTTATTTTAATAAAAAATTTGATGGTGGTATTTAGATTTAAGGTAAAAAGAAATTATGAGACCTATGGTAGTCATGGATAAAAGAGGTTTGATGTTAATTTAATCCCCAGCTTTTTGAATTATTGAGTTGCGAATGATATGCTAGATGATTCTAGGCTTTTGCACTAAGGTATTAACATGGGGGATATAGTATATAATATTTGATTCCCTAAGGGTAGTATTTGCAAGGGTTCAATTATAATTAGTGTTTTGAGCTACAAGGTGGATTTTTATTCCAGTTGTAGAAAGGTAGAGGAATTCATGAAAGTTTTAATAGTTATTTTCGGCAAACCTCGTATTGACGTAAGATTGGAGGGTGAAACCTTCACTTTTAATTCAGAGACAAGCAAAACATTTAAAAGATGTTCAGAATTGAGCAGGAAGGCAATTTTGAGAACGAACTGAAGGGTGGTTTGAGCAAAGTAAGTGTGTGTGTGGGGTGGGGGGGGGAGGGGTGGTGGCCCAATATTAAATATTGTACTAGCTGAATTTAATTCATCCATGGTTTATTACCATATGTTTCATATATTACAAAGTAGGTTTTAGTATAGTACTTTGATGAATGATTTGTTATTTTTGGCGAATATCATACACTACAATGTGAAATCATATGGTATGATATGAACAAAATTAATTAAGGGGTGTATGATGATCAGGAAAGCTTCACAAAAAAAAAAAAAAAACAAATCACAAAAACAAAATCAACAACACAAACAATAAAAAAACAAAATGAAAAGAAAACAAACAAAAAACATTTATTTTTCCAATTTAAAAAGCATCCTCATTCAAGCATGAATACCTATAAAACGTAGTCTAGCCCTTAAGGTGTAAAGGTTTCAATTGTTAGAGGTTTTGAAAATAAATCTTCCAATTGATTTTTAATAGCTATTTGATGTAGCTCTATATTCCCATTTGTCATATGGTCTTTGATGAAATGGTCCCTAATGTCTATTAGTTTGGTCCTTGAATGTTATATGGATTCTTTGATATACAAATGGTACTAGTGTTATCACAAATGATTTAAATAATGCCTATAGGTAGTCTAAGATAAAAGATTTGTTGTTTAAACCATAATACTTGTGCAACACAACTCCCTACAGCTATATGTTCTTCTTTAGTGGTAGATAGGGCTATAGAGTTTTATATTCTACAAGACTAGAAGAATAAAAATTATTGTATGAATTGGTATTTTCCAGAGGTGGTTTCCTATCATTCATAAAACCTTTAAAGTCTAAATCATAATATCCAATGATTTCAAAAGAAATAATATGTCTCAGATACAGTATTCCTTAGTTTTTGGTTTATAAAAGATTTGTAAGAATTATTTTAACAGCAGTAATGTGGGATTCTTTGGGATCAGGTTGAACTTCAGAACCCAGATAATCACTAAAAGTTTGATATAGTTGCTATACCTTAATGAACTATCCCTAACGCACACTAAAATGTAAGCAATGCTATCACTTGATGCGTAAGCTAGTACACTTATCAAAAGTTATAAATATTGTGATGATAGTATAATCAATACAACGTAATATCAATCACTGATTTTTAAATAATAGTTATATACAAAATATAATGCAAAAAATAAAATGTAGAAACTAAAAATTAGAATGAGCACACCAGATTTATAGCGGTTCGTTCAAACCATGACCTACATCCAATCTCTGGAGTCCTCCTCTCCACGTATTGCACTAAACTCTCTAGTGACTGATCTTTAGCCCCCATAGCTAGGCGGAGAAGCCCTTATAAACTCTCTTTCAGTAACTTAGTATGAAAGAGGACCATATAAATTTAACAAGAAGAGAACCTTCACTTCTTTTCACCCTCCCGTTTAGGCAGAGAACCTAAACTCCTTTTTACCCCCTAGTGAGTTAGAGAACCTTTACTCCTTTTCACCCTCATTGTGAGGCAAAGAACTTGAAATCTATTTAACCTTCTCCAGTATGATGGAGTAGCCATGTCTTTAGCACCAAATAGTTATTCTTCTAAAAGCATCCCTCAAGAAAAACCTTAACTCTTGGAGTAACTCAGGTGAAAGTTCATCAGAGATATCATGTGAAAACCCTCGCTCACACTCCCTTGAAGCCCAGAAGGATCTTCTCCATCTCTTGTAAACTCCACCCTTTCTCTCCACAGCCCAAGGCTCTATCTTTAAGCTTCCTTCAAAAAGAAAATAATTCAATGAATGCTTAAAAGTGTATTATAAAGACTTTTGATAAATCTTAAATATAGAGTTTCCAAAACACTAAAAATTCAATTCAACCATCAAAGATTATATAATACGATTGCAGGATCATCTAATATGATCAACTGTATTTGTCCTGTTAGTACTATACAATCAATAATTACAAGAATACATTCATTTTAAATTTTGCCTGTTAGTGCTATACAATCACATGTACAAATAACCATTCATACAATATGATTAGTTCAACCGAAATGCATTTCGAACATGATGAAACATGGGACAACCAAATATCGTGATTATTGATCATATAGTATGATCTAGTTCATACAGAATAATCCAAATATAAAAACTAAGTAGATACGATTGACAAATCATTGGATTTAATTTAGGCAAAAATTTAAATATTGTATAGTATGATCCAGTTCGTATAGTTTGAATAGAGTAATATTTCAAATTCAAAATTTGCTTAATTTAATGAATAATGGGGTTTCTAATTATAACAAATAGTCTAGTATGATGTGGTGTTTGTACTGTATGATTAGTTATATTTTAAAATTAACAAATAAATTAAAATATTTTAGTTAAATCATATAACAACATATACTAGTCGTATTATACGATGTACAAAAAAATGAAAAATTTCAAAAATATTTTTATTCCCCTTGTGTTTGTGCACGGTCACTAGGCTAACATACACCCTTACAAGACTTGACTCAAAAAATTCAAAATAAAGAAATGAAAATTATATATTCTTTTTAAAATAACCTATTCTACCTAACCGTTAGTCTTGAATCTTCAAAGAGCAACACATGTTGTACCTAAAATGTTATTTAACACACAAATATATATACATTACAAACACTAGGATAAATTAAGAGGCAATCAATAATAATTATTATCATAAAAAATATAAACTCACGGGCATGAGTTGCAATATTCTCCCCCTTTTTTATGATGACAAAATTTTTTGGTTAAATTTGTAGTCTGTTGTTGTTTTCTCCAAATCTCCCCCATACTAAGAGAATTACAATAAAAATAGGTGAAATTTGTTTTGATTTTTTTTTTTTATTTTAAGAAATGCATTTTTAAGACTAAGTAACTCATAAATAAATTACAAAAAAAAATACAAAAAGAAATTATAAATATACAAGCATGCATTAAACATTATATATATATAACACAAAACATATAAGCATGCAAACCAACTTTATACATTATCAAAATAAATAATTTAATCAATGACTATCAAGCATAAGTTTATTACCTCCTCTACTTTCACTTGTACTGATGAGCCAAAGGCTAAGTCCACCCAGGATACTTTTTGTTTCTTTTCTGTTCCCCTCAACCTTTTCCTACATAGGGTGGATCTTAAATTTGGGGCATTCAGACTTTAAATGTATAGGTTTCCTACACTCAAAGAAAATAATGTCAGAAGAAAAACTATCTTTCTTACTATTTTAGCTTTTCTCGATTCTAGTTGATGCTTGTGCTTGCGATTTATGAAAATTTTAAATTTTCTTGCTATTAACGCTATGTCCTCACTCTCATAATCTCTTAAGTCATTTTTTTCTTTGTCTTTGGCCTTTAGCACTTTAGCCTTCTCATAACCTATATCCAAATATCTTTAACTAACATATTATTTATAGGTAATGAGTGAGCCATGCATATTATCAAGAGAATAAACATTCAAATCTTTCGATTAACATATAGTAGTAACTTCGGCATTAAAATTTTTAGGTAGACAATATAGAATTTTATTGACATTCTCAGAGTTTGAAGGTTCTCTACCTAAAGCAAGCAAAGATGTCACTATCTAATTGAACCTTGTGTACATATCTGAGATAATCTCATAGGGTTTCATGTGAAAAAGTTTATAATCATGTTATTATGTTAAACTTAAAATGTTTGATTTCACTAGTACCTTCGTATGCAATGCATAATCTATAAAAAATTTCCTTGCGAGTGGTACATGTAGAAATAATCATATAATATTCAAACTTAAGTCACATAAAAAGTAATTTATGCATTTAGCATTTAGTGGTGCAAAGACTTGTTCTTCTATACTCCATTCAGTAAAAGGAATGTTAGTTTTGACTCCATCGATAATACATGAAGGTATAGAATAACTAATTTGAATAATAGTCCACATTCTAAAATTAATATATTATAAAAATAAAAACATGTTGATTTTTAAAAAATTAAAAAGTATATTATTAAATAAAGGTGAACTGGTTGTTGACTAACCCTCCGTAGTGTTATGATTATTAAAATGAGCCATTAATAAAATTTTGAAGTTTTCCGAAAACTTGTTTTTGAAACATGTTCTTATACCACTTGAAAGTTTATGATGGTTGTTAACCTTAATGAACTATCCCTAAGGCACACTAAGATGTAAGAAATACTATCACTTGATGTAGAAGCTAATACCCTTATCAAAAATTACAAAGATGGTGATAGTAGTATAAACAGTGTAACATAATATTAATCATAGATTTTTAACCATGAAATTTTATCCAAAAATATAATGTTGAAAAAATAAATTGCATAAAATAAAAATTAGAATGAGCACACCATATTTATAGTGGTTCTATCAAATCCTGACCTACATCCACTCCCCGGAGTCATCCTCTCTATGTATTACACTAAAATCTTTAATGACTCTTCCTTAGCCCCCATAGCTTGGTGGAGAAGCCATATAAACTTTCTTGCACCAACACGGTGTAGCAAAGGACTGCACTTCTTTCACAGGTAGAGAAACTTGACTCCTTTTCACCCTCCTGGTAAGGTAGAGAACCTGTAATACTTTAACCCTCCTAGTGAGGTAGAGAACCTGGACTCATTGCACCCTCCTCGTAAAGCAGAGAACCTTGACTCCTTTTTGCCATTCTACTAAGGCAAAGAACAAGGAATCACTTTCACCTTCCGCGGTGCAACAGAGTAGGAGGGTCTTTTGTCAACAAGTAAGTCTTCTTCCAAAAGCTTCCCTTAAGATAAATATTGAGTCTTGGAGAAACTCATGAGCAAGTTCAATGGAGCAATCCTTTGAAAACCCTTCTCACCATCCTTTAAAGCACACACGGATCTTACATGAAGAAGGAAATTATAACATGCAATCATACATAAAAATAATTCATAAACTATAAATCAGATAAAGAAAACATACAAAATAAGTAAAAAAACACTCAAACATACAAACTAAGAAACAAACATTATACTTGATCAGAATCACCAATCAAATCCTTGTCTATTCATCATATGTATATTACCTCATCGTCTTGCTCCTATTCTGATGAGTCATAAGGTAAGTCTACCCATGTGATTTTCACTTCTTTTCATTTCCCATTATTGCAAAATTCTTATCCTCAACCTTTTCCTTAAAATTGGGGCATTCATATTTTAGATGTCTAGGTTTCCTACACCCAAAGCAGATAATGTTAGAAGCAAACTTGTCATAATTACCAATTTTACCTTTGCTCCATTTTTATTAATGCTTGTGCTTGCGCTTTAAGAGACTTTTGAATTTTCTTGTTGATAATGCTAGCTCTTATCATATCATAAGTAATTTTTTTATCTATCTTTTTCCTTTAGCACTTTAGCGTTCACATCATATGTATTAAAAAGTTCTTGTCTCACACTTTGCTCATAGATAATGAGTGAGCCAGTTAGATTATTAATAAATTAAGCAGTCAAGTCTTTTGATTCTTATATAGAAGTGACTAGGGCATCAAATTTATTAGGTAGATAATGAAGAATTTTAATAACCTTCTATATGTTTAAAAATTTTCTTCCTAAAGAATGCAATGATGTCACTGTTTGAGTAAATTTAGTGTATATATTTGGTATAGTCTCATAAGATTTCATGTAAAAAAGTTGATAATCATGCAATAATATGTTAATACTAGTTTGTTTCATTTCACTAGTACCTTCTTAACTAATTCATAACCTATCCCAATTTTTGTTTTGGTGGTACAAGTAGAAACACCACTTCATATTGGACGATATGATATAATTAGAAACTCTATCATTGATTAAATTTGACAAAATTTTAAATTTGAAATATTGCTCTATTCATACTGTATGGATTATATGGTATTATATAATGTTTAAATATTACCTAATTTAATCATGTAATTAGTCAAATGAATCTACTTATTTTAAAAATTTTGATCATAGTGTATGAATTGTATCATATTATATGATCAATAAAGATGATATTTGTTCATCAGATATTTTATCCTTTAGAAACTACATTTCAGTTGAATTAATCGTAATGTAGGATTGTTTCTTCATACATGTCATCATATAACACTAACAAGAAAATTTTGAATTGATCGTACTGTACTAACTAGTAATCATACAGTACCATCTAGTTCATTAAATTAGGCAAAAATTTGAAATTAAAATATTAATTTATTAGTACTGTATAAACTAAACCATATTATATAATATTTAGAATATTGCATAATTTAATCCTGTGATTAGTCAATCAAATCTGCTTAATTTTTATTTTTTATCGTACTATATGAACTGGATCATACAGTACGATCGATAGAGATAATATTTGGTCATCTTGAGTTTCATCCTTTACAAACTACATGTCAATTGAAGTAATCGTACTATACGATATGAATAGATCATGTTGTATGAAATCCAAATTGTACAGTACTAACAAGAAAATTTTAACTAATCATAGTGTACTAATTTGTAGTCATACATTACTAACAGGTAAAATTTTTGGTATCATATTTGACGATCCTGTGATCATTCTACACGATCTTTACCAACTAAATTGAATATTTAGGGGAAACCCTATTTTTAAGCATTCTCATAAGACTTTATAATAGTCCTTTGAGCATTCATTGAGTGTTTTCCACTAAAGAAAGCATGAAGAGATAGCCTACAACTTGGGAGATAAAGAGTGGAGTTTGAGTGAGGGAGAAGATCCCTAAGGGTTACAAGGGAGTGTGAGACAAAGTTTTGAATGGTTGCTCCAACGAACATGCACCTTAGTTCCTCTATGTGTCAAGGTTTTATCTTAAGAGATGCTTTGGTAAAAAGACCTCTTTAGTTTCAAAGGAATAGGCTACTCCATCACACTTGGAAGTGAAAGTGATTATATGTTCTATTCCTTCACTAGGAGGGTAAAAAAGGATTTTTGGTTCTATGCCTCACTAGGAGGGTGCTACAAATCTAATTCAAGGACTATGATTTTGATGATAACAAATATTATTGTGTTTATTACCGCTTTATCTTATTTTTATGATATTTTGTTTTTGATGTGTATAATAATGCTTTAGGAATTCAATCCACCATTCACTTAAAATTCTGATTAACTAAAGACTGGGTAGAATAGGGTTATAGTCTATATTTTCAAATTGTTCTATACTTTTTCTCTCTTAAGTCATATCATGTAACTTGGTGGATATCATTGCTGAGTAACCTTATACACACACAGGGTGAGAGAGAAAAATATTTTTTAGAGAGTTATTTTTTTAAGAAACTTGTACTTTATGATTTTAGCTTCATATTGTATAACCTTATTTTGTATTGTATAGTTTGAATTCATATTGTATGATATATAATGCTCTTCCAAAACCCTAGCTATTAGAGGTTAAGGAAGATACCAACTATATGACGATCATACCATACAATTTGGTTCATACTCTACAACATAATTAAATCTTTCTTAATTAATCCCTGATATCAAGTAATCAAATCATGGGTAATTATTATGATCAATTATACTATATGATAGAGTTCTTACAGTATGATTACATGTGTACAAAATTAGTCATCCAAGGGTTCATACCAAATGAAATCCATAATTTTTATTTTTGTCATATCGTACGTTGTCCATAGTGATGGACAATCACCCTTGTATGAAGTTGGTCATACCAATGGTTGTCAAAAACAAACAGAATAAAATTCTACAATTTGTAGAGTATGATGTTTCAATCGTACTATACAAAATGTTGTAAAAGGTTAAAAAGTTTATTAGAATGACCTTAATGGATGAGTATGAATTACATTGATCGTACTATACAATATGTGTATTGTATTGTAAGAATAGAAGACAAATCTCTTGAAATTTAGGATTTTTTAAGCACATTATCTAAGAATTTCTAGTACTCTTATTAAAAAATTATTTGCTATGGAGTTGATATGAGAGAGAGCATAGAGAATGAAGAGAGTAAGCTTAGTAGAGAGAGAGAGGGAGGGAGAGATCCTTATAAAGGGGACTTATGAGGGATTCACAATGGTAGCTCCAACAAAGATATCCATCATCTTCTTTAAGCTACTTTCTAGGTTACTTGATGGATCTGACAGAGACTTTCATCATCGTCAAATCCAAGGTTCTTTGCCCTCTCCAGGAGGGTGAAAAAGGATTCCATAGTTCTCTTCCTATTCCAGGAAAGAGTAAAAGGATTTCAATGTTTTGTGCCAACTCATGGAGGGAGTAAAAGGATTTATAGGTTCTCTTCCTACTCCATAAGGGAGTAAAAGGATTCAAGGTACTCTACCTCATGGGGACAGCGGAAAGATTTTATAAGGGCTTCTCTACCTTTCTTTGGGAAGCAAAAGGAGAGACACTACTTTTAATACAATATCTGGAAAATAGGTTTCTTGGGAATGGACATAGGTCAAGTTGTAAGGGCTTCTCTCCCACTATAATTATGGTGTGTTCGTTGTATTTACTTTTCTTTATGTTTCTTTTTTTCATTTATTTTTGTCATAATTGTGTGGTTAAAAGATCTAATTTTTATTATTATGAAACTGATTTTCTTCTACATCAAGGGTTTTAATTTTTATTAAAGATTTTTAAAAAATTAACCAATTCACCCCCCCACCCCTCTTGGTTAGGCTCCGGCTAGTTCATAAGGGTTTAACAACCCTCATGAACTTTCAGAGGGTGAAAAGGATTCCCTATTCTATACCTCATAAGGAGGTTGAAAAGGATTCGAGATTCTCTGCCTCACTAGAAGGATGAAAAGGATTCCATGTTCTCTTCCTCAAAAGGAGGGTGAAAAGGATTCTAAGTTCTCTACTTCACTAGGAGGGTGATAAGAATTATAGCCCTCTATCGCAACGAGCGGTGGAAGAGATTTTATATGGGCTTCTCCACCTATATATTGGAGCTAAAGAAGATACACTATAATGATAATGCATAACCTGGAGAGGATGACTCCTGGGAGTAGGCGTAGGTCAGGCCACTATAAACTTTTTGTGTATTTGTTCTAATTTTCTTTTTTTTTTTTTTGCATTTTACTATTTCAAATTATATTTTATGTTATAACTACTTCGTTGACATATGTGATTGCCATTTTTATTTATGTTAATTAGAATTCCATTATCATCATCAAAATGTTAGATAAGTTTGTTTTGTTCCATAATAGATGATAAGTATTTATTATTTCTCTAAACTATGAAAAAATAAAAAAGGCATGTTTTGTTTATATTGAAAACATGTAATATTTTGAAAATTCTAAATCACCCCATCTTTGAGTGCCTGAGGCTAGTTCATTAAGGTCTCACAACCTCTTTGAACTTTTTAACTTGTGTATTTGATTGATAGAATCTTTCTTCTAATTATTTTAATAAATCATTAATAAATGTTTAAGTACTCTGTGCAAATTATTATATCCTTTAGGAAGGAATGAAAGCATTACAATTCTGACTCTTAAAACTTGTACATTATTTTCTTTGGTGATTTATAGTCCCTAGCTTACATGGTCCTTTAAAACTAAATAATCAACTTTAGACTTTATAGTATGAACATGAAAACGTCAAATCATTAAGCCCTAAACTTAAATTAAAATCAAATTTTCACCTTTAATAAACAAATGCCTTAAAAAAGCCTGCTTAAACTATAAACCCCTTTAGATATATCAAAGATACACAGCCTCCTTGACACATTATAGATGGTTTGCTTGGACAACAAACTATAGTCTATGCATTGTTAGTGCTTCATTTGGTATGATTTTGGATGCTTTGCTTAGAGAGTATCTTGTGTTTGTTTTTTTATATTTTTAGTACTTTTAGTGTCTTAGAAGTTTTAATTTTAGTTGTTACACTTATAGGTTGCATTAGATTCTATAGGTTTTTTTGAGACCCTGTATTAAATTTTTTTAGTATATCTTTTTTTACTTTCCTTTTATTACTTGCAAAATTCAATGTAGAATGTACTTAGGATCTGATGTAAATATAAGGAGTCATTGTATATATAAATTGTATATAGATCAAGTTGTGAAGTGTCATTGAGTTGTAAAGATTCAAATGAACTTGTTTATGTATATATATATATATATATATGGATCCTAATGATAAATTTCTCTCTCTGGGATGATACTCTCATTTGGAATTCAATAAGAGGATTAGGAGCAAAAAGTTCATAAGTAGGTATATATATATATATATATATCATAGGTTTAGAAATCCAGTTTATTATGGTAAAGCCTTGCCAACTTATTTTCTTGCAAACCCTAGGTCACACAATTCTCATACAATAAATGAAATAAAATTCTATTCTTCACTTCTATACTTTCATACATTACATTCATATTTGTTATAGAGTATATTAGAGGGTAGCTTTCTTCATAGGTTTCTTTTAGTGTATATATTCTGGATTTTGTAAGAACATGTATGCTAGCTTTAGGATAATATGATTGTTATACCATATACATGAACACCTTTAATCTGAAATGCATACATACATACATCTTATGTACTTTAATGTACACTAGTCTAACACAAAAGCCAACAACAAGCAAGTGATAACCTGAAGTGAGTCTTATATTCACATTGGTATTGGGCCATTATGTTGCTAAATTTTCTTAGAAAATTACGACTTAGGATTTATAGAAAATATTGATTTAGCCAAAAGTAAAATATAGAGTTTGGGGAATCTGTAGAGTTCATAGTATCTTTTGTACTAAAAAAAATAAAGTTTATAAATATTTAAATCAATTATAATAAACTTTCAAATTTGAAATAAGTCTAGTCTCTACTTTATTTAAATATTTTCTCTTTGGTGATGTAATTAATTATATTGGCTTGCCTCTATAGGTACCTAAGGACCCAGATTAAAATATATCATCTCAGTTATCTAAGAATAGTGGAAAGAATCTGTGTATGCTAGATAAATATTATTTCTTGGTTAATTTCATAATTAAAATGATAGTTTAATATGAATTTTATCCTTCGAGATGATTTTTTCATTCCTTATGCTGAGTTTTGATTATAAAAAAAAAATATTTCTCTTTTCAAGTTAATAGTGTGCCATTAGTCTATCTTTTGAGGTAGTTAATATTGGTTATGCAGTTTTTTTAAAGAAAAAACTACAACAAATCAGTGGCTTATACACCATTTATTTTTTTCCACATGATTTTTCTGTCGACTCTATTGGAGACTAACTCACTTTCATCTTTAGTAAAGACTAGATTTTAGATTGGTAGTGTATTCACTTATGTAGTGAGTTACTTCCTTGCATTATTCTTATCATTTTATTTTTTTCTCAGATGAGAATGACTAACACTTCAATTATCAATATGCAAATCTTTCAAAAAACTTCAATCAATACTCAGTTTAAATACAAATTCTAAAGAAATGAATTTTTTAGTCTTGGATAGTGCATCATAGTTACATTCTTTGATGTAGCTCGGTGATATTATTTGTATTAGGTCCAAAGTCAAACAATGTTACCTTCCATCATATATTATTTAGAACTTGCTTATGTGAGTAGAAAGATTCATTTTGGTGTTTAGACTCGATAAGTTCAGTAATGGATACAAATTTTTGGTTTAGTTTTAGAAAATTGAAGGCAAGTTAATCTTTTACTTCTACAATAACCAGGCCCAATCAATTGAGGGCACTTAAATTAAATTTGGATCAGGCTAAGGTAATGTACATTTCATATTCAATGGACCCTTGACTGAAGTGGATACAGATATTTACTCCAATTCAACTCCTTTTCAGATCAACATTAAGGGTGGGTCTATAGTTTCTACGGAAGCTACTAACCTTTAGTTTTTAAAAGTTTGTTAGGGATGTTAAGCCCTATAGAACTGGCCCAAGGCTAAATAAAGAGAGTGGTGAAAAGAAGAAACTTTAAGCAAAGTACAAACCAAAATCACCACAAAGAAAATAAATGCGAAAGTAATAAAGAAAGAACACACTGGATTTATAGTGGTTCGGTCAAACCTTGACCTACGTTCACTCCGTGGAGGCACCCTCCAAGTATTGCACTACAAAAGTGTCTCTCCTTTAGCCCCCACAGCTAGGCGAAGAAGCCCTTACAAAATCCCTTCCACCTTCCCCGGTGCAGCAGAGTCGCTGGGTCCTTCGACACCAAAGAGATCTTCTTCTTTGGTGAACTTACCTCGAGACAAGCCTTGAATCCGATTGTACAAAGATGCGAGTTCTCCAGAGAAATCGTGTGGATCCCCCACCACACTCCCTTGAGTTCCTCCCCCTCACAGGATCTTCTCCCTCTCAAACTCCACCCTTTCCTCTCTCCCTTTCAAGCTCTCTCTTCAAGTTTCCCCCACAAGAATGAAGCTACAATGACTGCCAAAGACACTTATTAGTAAAATCTTCAAGTGTTGGTGGTTTCTTATTTTTCTGGAGAGCTTGAACTTTTATTTTTAAAAATGTGTTTAAATCTTTTAATACATTATTACCATATTTCAAATGATGCTCTCTATTTTTAGATTCATCCTTAAAATCTTTGAATTCTTTTTCAACTTTAACATAGGATGAATTTAAAATTTCATTTTTCTTGTTCATGTCATCAAATTCATCAAGTAAGCTCATGTAGTTGTTATCTATCAATGCATGATCTTTCCTAAGGATTTTGTATTCTTTTTATAATTCTTATAATTCTAAATTCAGACTAGCATGAATTTTCTTAAGCTTCCTATATGCATCATGAATCCGTTCAAAAACTTCTAATAATTTAGCATAAGTTAAATCATATACCTCTTCTTGATCTGTCTGATCAAGATTATCATCTATTAAGCATAAATTGGTGACTTCCTCCTCCTTTTCTATTTCTGATGAATCTGAAGTTGAGTCTGCCCAAAAAGTTATTTGGAATCTTTTCTTGCCCTTCTTCAGATTTGGTTTCTCCTCTGCCTTCTCCTTACTAGGAGTGGCTTTAGGTTTGGGCATTCTGATTTTATATGTTCGTATTTCCTACATTCATAACAAATCGCGTTATTAGAAACTTTAACATTCTTATTAAATTTAACTCTGTTTCACTACTAGCGTCTCCTCTGCATCCTTATAAGAATATCATTTGAATTGCATCCAACCAGGTCACCTTCATCACATAAATGATCTTTATTTAAATCATTCAACTTTTTTCCACCTTGTTTGGATGTATTTCCCTCTATTTCGACAACTTTGATACTTGAATCTGGGAAAGCTTGAGACACAGATTTAGCAGCCATAGATTCACTATTTCCTTTGTATTCAATTCCAACATAGTTTTATTGTGATTCAGTTTTGACTCAGAAGATGACCCATCAACATCCATAGAAATATTTTTTCCAAAATTTTGAGGAGATATAGAAATTTAAACCTCAGATCCTTCTTCACATATAACTTTCTTACCTTTACATATTATTTCAATAGGTTTCTTCTACTTCAACAATACACCTTAATGGATAATCAATGGCTTCCTGGACATGAATCTAACTTTACTATCCATCACCGGAAGATCTTCACCGAATGCTTGAGGGGAGGAAGCCGCATTAGCTTGTCATGAGAATAGATTTGTCTGATTTTATTTTCAACCCACATTCGAACCGCCAGCCATTATTGGTGGCCGGCAACCTTTCATCGCCATCACTAAAACGAATCAAAAAATTTGAAAGCAAGTTTCTCTCTCTAGAAAATTGTAGGCCTTCTCTCTCTTACAAGGAAATATCTGCTACCTGAGTGAAATCTAATTTAGGTATACCTCTAACTAACTCTTTTTGGGAAATCTTTCTAATACTTTTCATGCTTACTTGACAAAGCCTCCTATGCCAAAACAATGATTCATTAGTAATTATTTTGAGATAAAAAGCATTAGAAGATTTAACAATATTCAAATCGAGCATGTACATGTTATTTACCCTATTTTCATGTAATATATTAATTCCATTTTGGCTTATTATACAGCATGTGGGAAAAAAATTTACACTATAACCTTTATCACATAGCTGACTAATATTCAATAAGTTATGCTTTAAGCCTTCTACCAATAAGACATTTTTAATGAAAAAATTAATCTTGTTTCCAATCATAACTATATCTACCACTTTCCTCATGGTATTATCTCCCAGCGTAACTTTGCCTCATTCCTAGCTTCCAGTGATATAAATTATGTCATGTCTCTAGTCATATACTTTGAATATATCTATTATCCAGGTACCAAATACTCTCATGAGATCTTATATCAGAGCGATTCTACAAAATAATAAAATATTAGACTTAGGAACCCAAACAAGTTTAGGTTCTCTTTTTGGCAATAATAATCAAGATGCATGTTTGAATTGTTGTAAATTATGCATCTTAGGTCTCCATACTGTATATGATTTATTATGAATAGTAAAAGTGTGAGAAATATGAGCAATCACTCCGAAAAAAAAAATTCATTTAACTCCCAGAAAAGGATTTATTAATTAACTTGAGTTATACTATCTTTTCCTAGCTTTTGAAGTTTTAGGTGTCTAATCAAGACTGAAAATTTGTTCAAGTGTTGGGGGTGTAATTTTTTTCGAATGAACTTTCAATTCCACTTTAAAATATGAGTTAGCACTTTCTAAAATAGTATTATCAACTTTTAAATAGTGATCTCTACGATCAAATTCATCCATATATATTTTAAAATCATTTTCAAGTTTAGTATAAGATGATTTCAATAGTTCAAGGTTTTTATGCAAATCATTAAATTGAAAGTTTGTTACATATGTGAATTGGAAAACTTTAAAACCAAAGATAAAACTCCAACCAAAATCACCACAAATAAAGTGCGAAAGAAAAATAAATACGGAAACGATAATAAGGAAAGAACACACTGGATTTATGGTGGTTCGGTCAAACCTTGACCTACGTCCACTCCTTGGAGGCACCCCCCAAGTATTGCACTAAACTAGTGTCTCTCCTTTAGCCCCCACGGCTAGGTGGAGAAGCCCTTACAAAATCACTTCCACCTTCCCTGGTGCGGCGGAGTCGCCGGGTCCTTTGACACCTTCTTCTTTGGTGAACTTACCTCGAGACAAGCCTTGAATCCGATGGTACTAAGATGCGAGTTCGCCGGAGTAACCGTGTGGATCCCCCACCACACTCCCTTGAGTTCCTCCCCCTTACAGGATCTTCTCCCTCTCAAACTCCACCCTTTCATCTCTCCCTTTCAAGCTCTCTCTTCAAGTTTCCCCCACAAGAATAAAGCTACAATGGCTGCCAAAGACCCTTACAAAGTACCTTTCCATAGCTTAAATAGAAGCTCTCAAAATGAGCTCATTAATGCAAGTTGCCGCCATTATCGTCCAGGACGATAGACAAATCGTCCTGGCCGATTAGTTCAAATATGAGGAAAATCGTCCTAAATATCGCCCTGAAATGAAGCTGGATGATGTCTAATTGTCCCGAACGATCTTGCGATCGGTCTGGACGAAATCCCCATTAATTTCTTTCCAAAACTGCATGAGAAATTTGGGAAAAAATTGACGTGGATCAGCCAGGACGATATTTTATAGTCCAGGCCGATCCACCGGGACGATGTCCAAAAATAGGTTATTTCTGAACAGATTTGGCGGCAGATTCTTTCTGAATTGAGCCTATCGTCCTGGCCGATACAAAATCGTCCAGGACGATGTGTTTTGCATAATGACGGCTGCTTTAATGAGGATACCCTAAACAGGATTTCTGCTTTTGGACAGATCATCTAGGACCATATAAATATCTTCCACGACGATGTTACCAAAAATATAAATCTTTAGGGAACAATAGAAAATCTTCTATGCTACAAAATATCTGGAGCCACACCAAATACAATAGACTCAAGAAAGGAAAAAAGATACAAACTGACTCAGACCTAGTCTACCCAATCTTGAGCTGATTCCAAATTGCAGTCCGATCGTGTGAACCTGAAATGTTAGTAGAAAGCAGTCATAGAGAAATAAGAGTGTTTGCTATCATCAAAATCATAAATCATGAAAATAGATCTGCAACAGTCTTATCTCATTTGAATTTCACTCATTACTAAATGCCTATCTTCAAGAATTTTTAGATGGGGTTATCTTCTAGAGTGAAAGAGATGACAAAACCTCATTGTTGCAACATGAACGACCCACTAAGGATTAGGGCTGAGAAGGTCATACTATTAGAAAAGAATATTTTTATTACCACAACTACTGAAGAAAAAATAAATGCAAACTCTAAAACTCCAGAAGTATTTATAAACTCTACATTTCATGGTAAAAATTAATTTCTTTTACTGTTAGGTGTTGCTAGAGAAAATAAACCTATTAGGATAACAAACTCTACTTCTATCACTGCTAGTTGAAATCTTATTCTAGCTTTTAAAAAAAGTAATAAAAAATTTAAATCTTTGCTGAATGGATTGATTCATAAATACACCACTAGTTATGAGCAGTAAAAGAATGAATTTCTAAAAATTGTTAAGGATGTTATTTCTACCAAAATACAAACAAATTCAATAGGAGAATGAGAAGTGTATCCCCCTTCTAAAACAAAGTTATAATTTTAAGAATGAGGCCTGAGTTGACCAATTATCACTATAGATCAACATTCAGAACCAAGGTTCTCATTTGATAATCATCATGCAACATCATATCACTCTCAGAATTAGCAAACTCATATTAAATCAATAAGATATGGAGCATTATCTCATAGAGGATATAATTTAATATCTCTTCAACCCTCAAATAAATTGACAAATTGTTTGGCTAGAACCTCTAATCACTCTTCAAATCAACACCATTCAAGAATAGATTGGCATCATTTATAATGCAATAAATCATCATCTTATTTTGATAGGAAGAAGTTGAAATCAATTATTCAACCAACCTTATTATCTAACAGATAGAGGGTTTCTAGGCCAAAAATGATTTCAACTCTAACTATTTTAATCACTCATAAAAATGGTGTAGCATAAGTGAAAGTGAAGAAAGAAAAAATTAAAGCTAAATAGTCATCTATTGGAGAGTGTACTTCAGTTGATCCTCACAATATGGCAACAAGATCCATCGTTGAAATGATGTATCTTTTAATAGAATATAATAGAAAAATAAATGAGCGGGAAGCTATAGAAATTATTGAGATGGAGTCACAAGATATAGAGAAATGCAGAAGTATCAACATGGTGAATATTCATTCATTATTACAAGGGGAAAAAGAAAAAGGTAAAGGTAAAGCAAGAGCCATGGATGATGACGTTGATGAAGATGATACAGCAAATTCAACTCAACATCTTATGGTGTAGTTATCTTAAAAAGATGAATAGATATTTTGAATGGAAAACAAATTGGAGGAGATGATGGCTTTGATCGCTATCATACAAAGTAAATCATCTATGATATCATACGTGTAGGTTAAATCCTTTCCTCATGAATCAATGCTAGTTAACATAAGGGAGAAGTAGAGAATAAACTAGTAATGATAAAAATAGAATCAATCCAATTTCTAAATATAAAGCAAATGGTAGAGCAGCAAGTCTAAGAAGTGCTAGCTAAATCTCAAGGTACTTCATTTTCTCTAAAAGGTAAACCATACTTGAAAGAATATGATTTAGTCACATATCCAAAAGGATTCATACCACCTTATTTTAACACATGTAGTCTCTAAAAAGCCCCGATGAGGCCTCTGTCCTCTCGGAACTCAAAGCTCATGCACCTAAAACTCGTACCTATTGCAACTTGAGCTCGTGAGTTTATATTTTTGATGATAACAAATATTATGCTCCACATCCTATTGTCTACTTCTATTTGTAATATATTTTTTGTTTGTGTGTCTAATAGCATTTTAGGAATACCATGAACCATCCAACGAAGATTCAAAACTCAAGATTGGGTAGAATAGGTTATGTTATAATGATTTTGTAATATTCATAGATGTATTTTTGATTTCTTCAATCAAGTATTATAAGGGAGTATGCTTGCTTGGTGACCATGCAAACACACACTCTCGAGGAGTGAGATTGAGTCAAAATAAAAAATTCAATTTTTAATTAATCGTACTATACAAATTATATCATACTATACGATCATATCATCTAACTAATAATACTGGATGATTTAGATCATTAAGAAAAATAAGTTATGATAATGAAAAATAGCCACAATTCATAATTCTCGCAAGATTTTGAATTTCATATTTTTTAATAATCATACAAGATGATCTCAAGATTGTACTGTATGATATTTTTCAGCAAAATTGAATTTGTAGGGTTTTTCAAAGCCCTCTATTTAAACTTTTTCAAGGCACTTCGTAAGTGTCTTTGGCCGCCATTATTTCCTTGTTCTTCAAGAGAAAACTTGATGAGTGAACTTAAAAGGCAGAGAGGAAAGAGTGAACTTTGAGAGGAAGAAGATCCTTGGAAGTGGTTTTAAGAGAGTGTGAAGGGGAATTTACATGGTTGCTCATACAAGCTTGCACCTTAGTACCATCAGATTCAAGGTTCGTCTTGAGGGATGTTTTGGGAAGAAGAAGATCTCTTTGGTGACAAAGGACTCGGCTACAACACCGTACCGGGGTTGGTGTAAGTGATTTTGTAAGGGCTTCTCTGCTTAGCTACGAGGGCTAAAGGAGAGTCACTAAAGGTTTAGTTCAATACTTGGAGGATGCCTCCGGGGAGTGGATGTAAGTCACGTTGGACCGAACTACTACAAATCTGGCGTGCTATTTTCTTTCTTATTTATACATTTATTTTTCTTGCAATTAACTACGTTGGCAAAAATGATGATTTATCTTGTTATTGTGAATGTAATTCTTATATAAATTTGGATCAAACATTCTTTCAAGTGTTGTGATCATAATCTATTGGCAAGAACAAAAAGCCAAGCAAAGAATAAAACACAAGAAATAATGAATTGTAGTGGAAAATGAAGGCATCATCATTAGCCAATTACAAAATGGATAAGAGAATAACTTGGAAGATATAAAGAGGCTTATGATGACACAGATTAAATGGTAATCAAATAATCCCTTGGACTAAAAATGCAATTCCAAGAACAAGAGAACTACCTTGCAAAAGTTCAAGAACAAAATGGACCATGCCCAAGGCAAAATTTAGTTTTATTTCAATGTAATATTTATTTATTTATTTGAATTTCTATTCCCTTTATCGGAATCATAATTTGGTTACCTCTATAATCCATTTTGCATGAAAAACAATTTTATGTATAGCATGTTTGAACCACTCAAAGCATTTAATGGTCAAAAGCATTTTTCTTTTGTTTTATTTAAAATATTAGTAGTACAAGGATATTTTAATGACTATAAATATCATCTTATATGTAATAAAATTATGTAGTTCTTTAATAAATAAATAAAAAAATAGGAGAGTGATTCTCTTCTCTTAGTTTGTTCTTTGTTATTTCAAAATTTGTATTTACTTAGGCTAGATAAAATAATTATCCTTTCTAATCCTGCTTCACACCTTTGATTCTCTTTATCTTATTTAACCCACTATATATTGGTATAACTACAATAAGAATAAAGAAAATGAAAATTTATAATTTGACACGACTTTACCTTTTGAGATCTTCTTGTTTTCTTTATCGCTTCACATTTTTTATTTAGAGTCAATCAGTCTTCTTCTTCCTTAAATGTTCATTGTCTTCCATCTTTCATTTCATTTAAAATACTAGCTTAAATAGTGAAAACTTGCACTCACGTGAGCTCGCGTGCTTGCGCGAGCGAGTAATTGTGATAATTAAAATCTTTTTATGTTCATCAAGTCTATAATGTCCAACAATCTCTTCCTTTTTTGTGATAATAAATATTTCAGTTCATAATTTTATCGGAAAAATTTTTAAGTAAAAAATTTTAAATAATTTATCAAAGATGCTATTAAACTAAATTCTATGTTTACTGCTGAGAAACGAAGATTTAGTATGTTTAATTCTGCAACAATGTATGCAATTCTCATTTGACAACTCATTGTCAATCAAAAGAACAATATTAATTATTCCATCCCTTTGGAGAATTTTCATCTTGGATATGCCAAACATTAACAATGAACAATCTATTAATAAGAAATAACCTAGGTATGTAGGAAGCAAAAAGAATAAAAATTATATTGGAAAAAAATATTACGAGAATTAGAGGAATATATTTTAAGTAAATATATTTCTTAATCACATTTCTATTTGTATTTGCTTAATTATGATAAGGGTAGAATTTAATCAAATGCTATAATTTCAAAATTTATTTCAGATTGAATTTAAAATTAGTACAAATTTTATATTAAATTATTCTTAAATCTTACTCATGCTTTAGTTTGGGATAGCATTTTTAATGCTTTCAAAAACAACTTTCTAATAAAAATATTTCAAAAAATTTTGTACTAAAAAAATCTGCTTCATAAAATAATTAAAAAAAAAGTTCCTAACGAAGCCTAAGTGGCCAACCTATCAGCAAAAAAGCCATCTACAGCCAAAGCTTGGTTTCATTCAAAATGTATTAAATTTAGATAAACAGTTTTCTAAATTTAACAAAATAAAGATTAATTAAATACTACTTCCCTAAATGAGTCTGAAAGCTATATAAGATGGTCGACGAAAGCAATTCCTCCCCTCTCATTCGCGCTCGAATCCCCTAAAAGTTCCAACAAAAAAAAAAGTATTTCATAGATAGGTACAGTTCTAAAGTTTAAAACATATATTTTTTAATGATACCGTTCTTAAGTTTAAGAAGGGTTCAATGATAAAACCTAAATTGATGGTGAACACTTGAGTTAAAATTGAGTTAAAATAACCTTATGGCATGCACTTGTAAAGAAATTCTCATTATCATAATCTATTTTTAGAAACTAAACGGAAGTAAATTGTCTTTGATAAATGCTAAAAATTCTCATTATCATAATCTATTTTTAGAAACTAAAGTTACTCGTTCGAAAGAAAATATGAATACTTAATAGTTTTATAAGTTCTTATTATCTTACTATCATAAAATTAAGAAAAAAAGATGTATTCATAATTTGTTGTTATGTTGTTCTATTACTTGAATGAATTCTGCATGTAATACACATTGAGACACTCTCATATATCGTGTAGGAATATTTACACATTTTATATAAATAAATATAGAATTATAAATTCATTCGTGTACATTTTGTCAAAGACAATTATTTAAAGATTTCATTAAATAAATTTGAATATGGGTTATTTTTGTTCTTTTATGTGATAAATTAATTGTTAAAAAACACATAGGATTAACTGCATTGCATTCTCCACACCAACATCTAAATTCACACAACAATAATCTGACTCAGAGGACAGTAAATAGGTAAACCATTTCTTTTTTGTAAACTTATCTCATATGTTTCATTAAATAGTCATTGCACATAGTAATAGAAAAAGTAATTTTTTTTTTATTAAAAGAAATATAAGATCTTTAAACAAAATTTTGATTTTTAATTTTATTTTGATAAATGCTAAAAAATCTATCATCATACTCTATCATTAGAAACTAAAGTTACTCATTTGAAATAAAATATGAAAACTTAGGCTTCGTTTGGGACGGCTTTTTTACTACTTCATGAAGCAACTTTTTAGCATAAAATTAAAATTTTTGTACTAGAAAGCTGTTTCAAGAAGAAGAAAATAAGCGTCGTCCCAAACGAAGCCTTATTTATTTTATAAGTCCTTCTAAATTCTATTGTCATAAATTAAGAACAAAGTCAATTTATATAATTAAAATTTTACATGTAAACATAAACATTTTTAAAGTACTAATGATAATCTTTGGAATTGACCTAATGCTATACCTTCATTTTCCGTAAGCTCTAGTTGTATTTATAATTTATAGTTATGATGTTATATTACTTGTATGCATTCTTAATGTTATGCACATTGAAACACACTCGTATATCATCTTGGAATGTTTATTAATTTTCTAAAAATACATATAGAATTATAAATTCATTCATGCATACCTTGTCCAACATTAATTAAAATTTTCATAAAAGAAATTGGAATATGTATAGATCAAAAACACATATATGATTAACTCATGGCACTACATTTCATTCATCACCTTCTACACATAAACAAGTTTTCAAAGCTACCAAAGTTAGTAGATCCAATCATGCTTGGATATACCAAAATCTAGAAAAATAAGTTGGAATTGTAGCATTATCTCATGTAAAATATTCACAAAGTTAATTTTTTGACCATTAAGAAGAAGACTATTCATGTGGACATCATCTAACAATCTATAGATCATAGTTCATTTGGTAGAACGAGACCAAAGTAGAGTTTGTCCTTCCCTTGTCAAATTTCATTAATTATCATGGTTTAGGGTTTTTGATTATATGTATGTCAATTTATCATTGTTCTCATTTGAAGAGGGTATGAAAAAAAATTAGGTGTTACAATTCCACAAAATTTCATCATCAACTTTGAGCTCATCATGAGTTTTTCACTTCTAGGATACTAGCTAGCCAATCAAACTTGTCCACATCGTCCAAACTTTTCTTAAGTTTTCTCTATGTAATTTTTTCTATATTGTATATGTTTAATTTAAATATATAAAAATTATATTTTTTAAATCATGTAAAATAATATTATTTATAATTATCAAATTTTTTATAGTAAAATAATATAACATATTTCTTATGAAATTTAAATATGTATTTTTAATCCTAAGTTAATTTATGTTAAAATGATTTAGAAGTAAAATTAGTAGAAACTATAATGAAAATGAATATGCTTACCTATTTATTCGATGTTTTAAATAGATTTCAAACTTGTCCATGCCATTCTCCAAGTCCAAGGAGACCTCTTTGAGGTGCCGCACTCACATCCTTGCATTGGAATCTGTCTCCTGCCTCTCTTCTGTACTTCTGAGGAAGGCCTTCATCATCTCAACCTCCTCAATTACATAAGTGATTTCCGTATGAACACCAAGAAAAAGACCCACTTATTTTGATGCTAGATTCCTCAAGTTTGAACCTATCATTCCCTCCACAAATGAAGGGAAAACTTTCAATGCAAGTGCCTCCGCCATATCTACTTTTCTCTCGCTCTTTTGGAGATAAAGAAAAGCTACTGGGCTATTTATATTCCTCTGGAAACGAATGCTTGAAAGCAATGTATGTTTGTCTAAGTTTCTTGGACTGAATATTTAAAATGAGTTGAATAGTAAAACATCTTACAAGAATATTTACCTATTTTCCTCAATTAAGGCCAAGCATATTTAAATTAAATAGATTGAATTTACTTTACAGTAAATTTATTTTATATTATATTTTTTTAGATTACTTTTTTTAATAAATCAAACGTGCATAAGAGAAAGCATCACATATTTTTTGCTTAATATTGGGGTGTTTGATGCCTTCATATTTTTAATATTATTATATTATTTTTTAGAGTTACAAAATGCTACTTCTATGAGCATTCACGATGTATAGTGGGAACAAATAATATTAATGTATTGCAGGTCCTCAATTTGAAAATGTTGCAAAATTTTTTAACTGGATGGGATCATTCACATGTCCGTATATTTGTTTAGGAGTGTAAACGACTCGAGTATTGTCCTTATCGAGCTCATCTCATTAGTAAAAAAAACAGCTCAAACTTGAGCTCGAGTCGAGCCAAAAAAATGAGCTCGAAGTCTGCTAGTCCTGATGTAAATGAGCTTGTGTTGGCTCGCAAGCCTCTGCCATCTTTCGCGGTCCCGTTCTTCTTCCTCGTGTAAATTGGATCGATTCTGTTGTTCATCACATGCGTACTCTGCCTCATTCCATACACTCTTTCATTCCACACTCGTCCCATGGGCACGAGGCCTGTACAAACACAGCGCCTCGAGTATTGTCCGCCTCAAATTTGAGTAGGATTAGGCGGGATTAAAACATTTGGTATTAATTTTTAGGTGGGATTAAGTGTGTTCAAATTTAATAAATAAAATAAAAATTATTTTCAAATGTAATAGATAATTTAACCGATTAGTGAGCTCGTGAGTCAAGCCTTATCAAACTCAAACTGGAGTTCGTTAAATAAATAAGGTTGAGTTTGAGCTCCAACTTAAATTGTGCGCTTGATAAGTTTGACGCACGAGCCCATGAACATGTTGAGCTTAAACTGGCTTGACTCACTTATACCCCTATTTATGCTTATTAAATGAGCATTTATTCCTATGTTAAGCAGAAAATATATTCTTAAATAAGATAATAACATTAAAAATATATTAGAATTATACAAAGAAAGGAAAAGAAAGTTTTGTAATAAATTTTTCAAAAAAAAAAAAAAAAGTTTTACAGGGGAAAAAAGAGAGCACATGGCCATCTTTTTTCTTTCACATGTATTACCGACACAACTCATACAGAGACATATAAAAAGAGAGAGAGAGGGAAAAAAAAGTTAGTCATAAATTTTTTTTTTGTTGGAGCTCTGCTAGGGTTTTCTCCTCTTTCCCGCCGCCCCTCTTTTCTTCTTCTAGCCGCAAGAGGGGGGTTTCTCCCACCTCTCCTCCTTTCTTCTTATGTTATCTTCCTCTTACCTTAATGATTTTCCACCCCACCCTGAGAGATCTTACCCTCTCATTTTTGCACCCTCTAACCTAAATTACATCTAAAACCTTACCTAGCATGATCCAGTGGCTGACGAGTTTTCCCTGTCCTTTATCCCTGTTACCGCCGAATACCCTTTTACTGCAGATGATCATTTTTTGGTGAATTTTGATAAGAGTCTTTCTCATGTCAGATATTCCATTGGGCATATGGCTATATATCTGAGTCTCCTAAGTGCTGTTAAGAAGTTATTGTCCCCTAAAGGCTCGATTGACCTATTGTCATTGAATGATGGTTTCTTCCTCTTTAATTTTTCTTCTCCCGAAGGCTTTGATGTCACCTGGTCAAGTGGTCCCTGGTTATTTTTTAGTTTACCTTTCATACTTTAGAAGTGGACACCTAAGTTCAAATCAAAATGTGATGAGTTCAGCTCCTTCTCCATATGTATCAAGATTATGGAACTTCCTTTAGCAGTTTGGAACCATTTGGGGATCTCGAAGATTGCTAGCTTCGTCGGCCACCCACTGGTGGTGGATGATCTCACTGCGAGGAAAACTCGCCTCACTTTTTCCAGGGTATGTGTCATGATTTTGAGTATTTCTTTACTTCCTAATGAAATTCCAATCTCTCTAGATGGAGATGATGTATCCCTTAAGGTTCAATATGTTTTGAAGCCCACCACTTGCCAGGGTTGTGGCTCTAATATTCATCCTTCCAACTTGTGCCATATCAAGCCACTTCTAGATCTTGACCCTCCCGCCCTGCCAACCTGAGACCCCCTGGTATCCTTTCTAACACTGCTCAACCTTTGCTAAATCAAAACTCCTCACTTCCCTCTACTGCTGCTACCCATCCACCTCTCCCTCATAAATCGCCTATCCCTTCCTCCATTGTTACTAAAACCCCACTTAGTCATGTGCTTTCCCTTGTCTATGCCCAGCTTATTAGAGACTCTTCCCACCATCCCCCCTCCATCCCCTATACCTCCACTTTGGTGGTTCCTCCCACTGCCTCTCTACCTGCTCTCATCTCTCAAACCAAAAACCATTCTCCTGAGGTATTGATTCCAAGATTGCTTATTTCTAATTTAAATTCTCCAACTAAAGAATCTTCTTCTTCAGACAGTCCTTCGTCACCCCATTCGTTACCCCTTTCCCTCTCGGGTCATTCCCCCCTATGGCTCATAATGTTACTGATAAGGTTGTGGGTTCCTTTTTAACCAAGCCTCAGGTCATCCAATAAAATTTAGATTTTGCAGTAAGAAGATCCTCCATATCAAGTGGTAAATGATCCTGATACAGCTTCTAAAGTTTCTAAAACTTTACAGTTTCAATCATCTGAAACCTCCAAATCTTAAGGCGCTAAAAACATGCAAACTGCTTCAAAATCTAAAGGACCCTCCATTACTTTCGGTGCTAGAATGTCCGACTCCTGACAACGTGTTAGCTTGCAAACAACTTATCTCTTCCATCACTTTGACATGTTGTGCTGGAAGAAAAGATCCTTAGCTCTGCTTTGGATGACAACTGGTTCGTGAACTCTCATCTCATTTTTCCTAATGAGCTGAGTTATAATAATTTTGGTTTATCTGCTCTGGAGAGGATCTGACCGAAATGGAATCCGGTTGTTTTTTCATTTTCACCTATAATTGTCCACCATCAAATGAATCATGACACTTTGACTTTTGGTGCTTTACCTCCCTCTCTATTGTCATTGTCAATTGTTTATGCGACCAATTCTCCTTTGAATCATGCTCCACTTTGGCAGTTGTTAAATTTCCTGGCCGACTATATTTCTACACCTTGGATTGTCTTGGGAGATTTTAACTGCTGTAGAGATGTGAAAGATAAATTTGTAGGTACTCCCATTCATTTTAGCAGATTTGGTGAAATGAACAATTGGGTTTTAAAATCTGGTATGTTGGATCTTACTTCTACTGGTTCATTTTTCACTTGGCTTAACTAGAGGATTGATAATCCTATATAAATTAAATTGGATAGAATGTTTTTAAGCCATCTTTGGCTGAATAATTTTCCTTCCTCCTTCTATAAGGTGGAACCACCTCACTATTCTGACCACTCTACGCTTATTCTTTTCTCTGATGCTTCTTCTATTAAGAATCATAGGTTTCTTTTTAAAAACTATTGGACCAACCTTGAAAATTTTTGGGATGGAGTTAATACTACTTTTCAGCTGGTTTTGAAGGAAGTTCTATTGGAGTTTTTTACTCTTAGCTTTAACACTTAAGAATTTCGTTAAGAGTCAGAATTGGTCTTCTTCTAACTTCTTTTCCTCTAGAGCTTCATAGTTGCTAGAGGAACTGTATGCTTATACTACAAAGCAATCTGCTTGGCGCGAGCCTCAATGAGACCTTAAAATGTATCTATTCCTCTCTTGTTATTTTTTAGGTTTCCTAGAGTAGCTGGATCATCCATTAAGCCAAAGCTAAATGGCTCTCCTTGGGGGAAGATGATCTAAGCTTTATGTATGCCAGGATTAAAGCCTGTAATAATTTTGTAGAATTATTTAACTTACTACTTAAGATGGCCACTTCACTTCTCATGAAGACATTGCGCTTGATGCTATTCATTACTTTAAAACTCTTTACAATTTTCCTAAGCCACATGTGGACCACCTAGTTGATCTTCCTTGTGGAAATTCCATCCCTTCTCACCACAGAGATTATCTCATTGTTCCTTTTTCTGATTCTAATATTAAAGCTATGATTTTAGGTCCAGCTGTTGAAACTTAGTTTTCATAACTATATTTTTATATCATGTATGTTTTTGAGCATTCTAAAATATTATTATATTGATTAATAATTCTCCTAACATATATTGGAAATATTTCTTTTATTATTTGGGTGTACTAATAATGTTCAAGGGAAATCATACTCAAGATAGTTAAAGACTTTAAGACAGATTAGAATAGGATTAATTATATTTGAAGTCTGTATGTTTTATACTTTTATTGAGTTTGAGAGAGTGTGATTGTAATTGCGTAACCGTGCACACACACACTGGGGGAGTGTAAAAAATTATAATTTTTAAACTAATCGTACTATATAATTTTGGTTTGTACGGGACAATTTAACCTGAGCATTCCTCTAGAAAGTAGCTAATAAAACTATGTATGAAAAAATTTCTAATTCGTGTTCATACTAAATGAAGTTACCTTCATATAGATGACATCCATACTATGAAATGCTCGCATATCTTTTCGTCCTTACGAATAGGTATAATTTCTTGAACTGTTTATAGTATACGATTCTTGGATCGTATAGATAACTTCTAGATTATGAAATGGTTGCATCCATTTTTATAACAAATGAAACATGGTTTGATTAAAAAATATCATACTATACGATATGAGTTTCGTACAAAATGTTTTTCAGAGTACAAAATTTATTCGTAATGAATTGTACTGGACAAAATTGTTTAATTTTGAATAGTCATACTATACGATGTCAGTTCAGACATAGGTCTATCAGAGTATGAAATTAGTTTGTACTTAATCGTACAAGCAAATTTTGAATTATTTGTATATATGATCATCGATCGTATTGTATGATCGTGGACTATCAAAATTGAAAATTTAAGTTTTCTAGATGATTTTTCGTATCTTTCATATGTAAGGTCTTAAAATTAACTGTGCAAGAAATCCTTCTTCATTTTTTCTTTTAAAGCAAGTGTGAGAGTGCTTTGGGAGAGTGTTTGAGAGTATGGTGAGAGATCTTTCAAGTGGAATTTCTGAAGGGTTTACAAGGTTGCTCAAAGGTTCTCTACCAACACCAAGATGGTGTGAAAGGATGATGGTTCTCTGCTGACACTTGGAGGGTGTAAAAAGATGATAGTTCTCTGATGAGACAAGGAAGGTGTGAAAGGATGATGATTCTCTACCGACACTTATAGAGTATGCAAGGATGAAGGTACTCTATCGCACTAGAGATTGGTGGAAGAGAGGTGTTTTATAAAGGATTATCCATCTTCCTGTGGGAGTAAAATGAGAGTTACTTTGGTAATAGTGCAATATTTGAAGAGGGAGTCTTCATGAAGTGGATGTAGGTTTAGTTGGACTGAACCACAATAAATATCTGTATTTTTACTTTACCACATTATTATTTTTCTGCTCATTTTATTTTTATGGCTGAAATGTTTTTTTTTTTTTAATTTGATAAAATTTTTCATTGTTCTAAAATTATAAAGCAATTTTCTATAAAATTTATTACTAATTCAGCACCCTCTTGATTATCATTTGGACAATTACTTTATGTCTAACAACCCAAATAGACTTTCAAGTGGTATTAGAGCTTAGTTTCAAAATTTAAGGTTAAGAAAACCTTTTGAAAATGATCAGGGCTACTTTTGGAAATTGTAACACACTGGAAGGGTATTCGATCACTAGATCCCCCTTGTTTGATAACATCACTTTAAATTTTTGGAAAATACGTATGTCTACTTTTCTTCAATATCTTGACTATCGCATGTGAATTTTAGTACATGAAAGATACACTAGGCCAACTAGACTTATAGATGGCATTAGAACTAAAACACCATATACTAACTTGAATGTAAAAGAAAAAGAATTAGCTCCGTTAAATGCTAAATGTTTGAATAATTTTTTCTGTGCAGTTAAATATGAAGACTATATACATGTCTCTACCAATAAAAGTGGAAAAGAAATTTGGGATAGACTTTATATCACATATGAAGGGACTAACGAAGTGAAATAATCTAGATTGAACATTCTCTACATGATTATAAACTGTTTTGCATGTAACCAAATGAATCAATCATGGATATGTATACACATTTCACTGAAATAGTTACCTCATTGCATGCTTTAGTTAGGGAACTAATAAATGCTGAGAAAGTAAATAAGATTCTACTATAATTGATTCAAAATATTTAAATGTTTATTCTATTGGTAATCCTTTTGGACCACTAATTACTTATGAGTAAGGAGTTACTCAAAGATAGATTGATGCAGGTGAGAAGCGAAAGAGATGAACAAAGCGTTGAAAGTGGATGACTCGAAGAGTGATCAATCTCAACCTTAGGATGAAGATTACATTGCCTTGATGATAAGACAATTTAGGAGTTTTCTAAAAAGGAAGTAAAGGAGATGTTAGCAATGGAATAAAGGTAAGTTCCAAAAAAATGCTAAGGATTCTAGCGATGTTATTTTATATGAATACAGGAATGTTTGACACATTAAATATGAATGTCAAAATCTTAAAGCCAATCCTAGCAAGGAGAAGGTAGAGGAGAAAACAAATGTGATAAATGAGAAGAGGATATTACAAAGAGCATTTTTGGACGGACTCATCTCAAATTCCTCTGAAGTAAAAGCTGAGGAGGAAGTCACAAATTTGTATTTAATGGCTGACAAGCTTGATCAGTTAAATCAGGAAGAGGAATTTGACTAAACTTATGAAGAGCTATTTGATATTTTTAAGAAAATACATACTGCATATCGAAAACTCAAAAAGATGCATACTAGGTTAAACATAAATTTTCCTTGAATTACAAAAAGCAGATGAAATCCTTAAGAAAGAACATGCACTGATTGATAGGAAACACATGAAACTATTGGATGAGTTTGATGAATTCAGCAAACAGCATGAACTATTGAAATCATCCAACACTAAACTTGAAATTGATTTTAACACATTTATGGCTGAATCTGATAGTAGAGAGCATTATTTGAAGGTTGGTAATGCTATTTTAAAAAGTGCAACCTCATTTTTTAAAGTTGAATTAAAAGGACTTGAGGAAAATAGGATTCCACCGGCACCTTAATAATTTTTTAATCCTGATAAGAAGCCAAAAATATTAAAACCTGGGAAAAGACACTTTTATTTACATAGATTGATAAATCCTTTCCTAGAATCAAATGTTTTTCTTTTGGAATGATTAGCCATATATCTTACACTTGTACTATACATAATAAATCATATCTAGTATTGATACCAAAGATACATATAACAAAGTATACCAAACATGCATTTAGCTTAATTTTGTCAAGAGGAGAAACCAAACTTGTTTGGGTTTCCAAGACTAACATTTGATTATCATGTAAAAATGCTCTCATACAAGACCTCATGAGAGCATTCGGAACCTGGACGTACAGTAGATGTTTGAAGCATATGATTAGAGACACTACACGAATCATTTCACTGGAAGCCAGGAATGGAGGCAAGGTTACACTGGGAGACAATACAAATAAGAAAATGGTAGGAACATGTATGATTGGAAACTTGAATAATATTTTCATTAAAAATGTTTTTCTTATATAAGGCTTAAAGCATAATCTGTTGACTATTAGTAAGCTATGTGATAACGGTTATAGTGTAATTTTTTTCCCACTACCTACTTAATAAGCTAAAATGGAATTGATGTTTTGAATTAATTTAGGGTTAATAATGTGTACATGATTGAATTGAATTGTATTAAATCTCCTAATGCATTTTATCTCAAAATAATAAGTGAGAATTATGGTTATGACATAGGAGACTATGTGATGCTAACATAAAAAATCTTAGAAAAATTACCCAAAAATATCTTGTTAGAGGAATACTAGAACTAGACTTTACAAAAGATCATCTGTGTGATGCATGTCTACTAGAAAAATAGATGAAGTCCTCTTTTCATTCAATTAAGGATCCTATAATTAGAAACCATTGGAAATTATTCACATGGATCTTTTTGGACTGATTAGCACTATAAGTCTAAGAGGTAAATTTTTGGATTTGAGATTGTTGTTGATTTTTCTAGTTCACTTGGGCTAAATTTTTATTTCATAAGAGTGAATTATTTGAAGAATTTAGAAATTTTTTCATTTGGATTCAAAGAAAACTAGGATGCAAGATTATATCAATTCAAAGTGATCATAGAGATGAATTTGAATATGCAAAGTTTAAAGATTTTTGTAAAGAGAAAGGAATTGATCATAATTTTTCCAAACCTAGCACCCATCTGTAAAATGTGGTAATCGAAAGAAAGAATAAAACATTAGGTAAAGCTGCTAGAGTCATATTTGTAGAATATTCACTTCCAAAATATTTTTGGGCTGAAGCACTTAGAACAGCTTGTTATATTTTGAATAGTATGAGCATTTGATCCAAATTGAATAAGACACCCTGTGAACTTCTTAAGGGAAGAACACCAAATTTATCATATTTGCATGTTTTTGGATGTAAGGTGTTCATTCATAATAATGGGAAAACTCCTTTAGGAAACTTTGATCCAAAATTTGATGAAGGAATTTTTCTCGGATATTCTAGTGTTAGAAAATTTTATATAGTTTTTAACAAAAGTTGATGAGACCACACATATTGTGTTTAATGAATTTAATATTTTGGAAGAGCCAAGGTTTGAAGATGATTATATTGAAAATATCTTCTAAGAAATTGAAAATATAAATTTGAAAGAGAATGTTGTGGAAAACGAAAACCCTTTACCTTGAGAATTGAAATTTTTTAAAAATTATCCTAAGCAATTGATTTTAGGTGAACCTAGTGAGGGTGTTAGGACTAGGCATAAACTTAGCAAAAAGGTGAACCATTCTGCCTTTATATTGATGGATGAACACATAAATATAAATCAAGCATTTTTAGATGAATTTTGGATTTTTTCCATGCAAGAAGAATTTAATCAATTTGTAAGAAATGATGTTTGAAAATTGATCGAAAGGCCAAAGGATCTAAGTGTTGTTGGAACTAAGTGGGTATTAAAAAAAATGAATTATTCAGGAGTTGTGATTATAAAAAAGGCGAGATTGGTGACCAAGGGGCATAATCAAATATAAGTGAGAAGGTCCACGTTTGATAAAAAGAGAGAAGGTCCACATTTAACGTTTGATCAAGAGAGAGAAGGTCCATGTTTCTAGAGAGAGAAGGAAAATTTTGAATTCCTGTTTCACAGTTTTTTCATTTTCACTGGATGATGACAGAGAGTCGTCATCCTTTGACGGTCGGCATACCTCAAGACAATTTGAGATCTAGTGGATCCCGTTTGACTCCTCGTGGGGTTATTCCTGTTTCTCCTCCTACATTTGGAGATGGCAATTCTGTTTTTGATCATGAAGCTAACCTACGACTCAAAACTACAAAGCCATTCAAAATCAATGAGGGAGCATTGTTGATTCTGAAGAAGGTTGCGGAATGTGTTGGAAAGTGCAAATCTATTTTTGTGGAAACTTCTGAGAAGTATTCTCTTAAATACAATCCAGCTAATGAAATCCCATACAAATCTGGTTCTAAGATCAAAGTTCATGAAAATGGTGTTGACAAAATTCTTGTGAAATGGTCTGAAATAATAGAGGAACATGAAGTTGTTGAACAAATTGATATTTTTAAAGCAAAAGACTCGGAAGCAATTAACTCAGGGGGACAGAAGTCTGAAGTTTTTCATAAGAAGGAACAATTTGGTAAATATCTAGAGGAGGTTCGTATCTATGAAACTGCAGTTTTGGGAAACTATAATACGGGAATTAATCTTAATAATTCTCGGCCTCAGCATGTTGTGTCATCTGTATGGAACATGAATTCTAATATCATAGCCCTCAATGTGAATTATGGAGAACAGTTTATAGAAATGGTTCAGTGGTTAAAATTGACTTGGAAATCGAGTTAGAAAAATCGAAGAAGCTATAGAAATCACTAGTTATCAAAGTTTTTGGGGAGAATGTTCCTTTCCACTTAATTGGTTTGGAATTAAGAAGACAGTGGTCCCAATTTGGGAAGTTTCATATGACAATGCTTGGAATGGGATGGGACTTTCTGCCTTTGAAGAAAGTGGTGCTTTGGAATCTATTTATTGTAGTGTTCCTTGGTATGTCAATGAACATATTATAGGAATGGACAAATGGTTTCCTTCCTATTCTCCTTTCTCATTAAAAGGACTTATGGCTCCTGTGTGGATCAAAATGCCTAATCTCCCATGACAATGGCGGGATGAGGTCAATGTGTATAGAATTGCTTCAATGATAGGAACAACTTATCTAATTGATGGAAATATGTTCTAGTGGGGCAGAAGAGAGTTTGCTAGAGTTTGTGTCCATTTCAAGCTCGATGACAAATTGCCCTTGGGTGTATGGGTGGAGGGAAGCTAAGGAAAAGTCTTCCAAAAAATTGAGTATGAGAAGATTTCAAATTTCTGCTTCAAATGTGAAAAGATAGGGCATTTGGAAAAAAAATTGTATGGAGAAATTTATAGATCCATCTCTAGGATCTAAAGAAGCAAACAGCCAAGTTAAAGACACTGATTTTGTGACCAAAGGAACTCATATAGGTTCTGGGAAGGTGCTGGATGAAGGCAAGGCTAAAGACAACAATTCATATGGACCATGGGTCCATGTGAAATATGGGAAAGATAGATTCAAAAATAAGAAGTTTAACATAGTCTGGACAAGATCTATAAAGGAAGTTACTGATAAAGTAAAAGCTCCTGCTACAAGTCCTACAATCGAGGGGAATTCTGTAGGAACAACTGAAACAAGTATTCCTAAAAATCATTCTAATTTAACTGCTGTTGTAATAGAACTCAACTCCTTGAAGCAATCCACTATGACGCATTCCAGTAATGAGGGAAATAATGTTATAACTGAGAAAATCTTCACTGTTGATTCAGGTAATTCTATTTCTATTCTCAACAAATTTGATGCTCTAAATCAAATAATAGAAGAAGGAGAAATAATATGTCCAGAAGGTGATACTTGAATTCATATTACTGATGTATCATTAATCAGTAAGGATGAGGAGATTGCTCTGGAATAAAAATGTCAGGTATCATTGCAGGTGGAACTGGAATTAATAGAAGGAGGTTCTTCTAATGTCAAGAAGAAAGGCACAAAACAACTAAAGGGATTGGGACCTATTAGTATGGTGTCAAAAAAACAAAGAGGGAACACTGATATAAAAGATAAGTTGAGGACTTTGTCCCCTCTTGTTCAATGATGTCTTCAATCATCTTTTGGAATTGTAGAGGAATTAGAAAGAAAAAGGCTTCTCTATATCTCAAAGAGATAGTAAAAGATAATGGGATTTTGTTTGTTTGTTTGATTGAAACAAAAATATCTTCGTTTGATAGAATGGAGATTAATTCTATGATTGGTTCGGATTGGAAGTTTTTTCAAGTTCCTTCTGAGGGCTTATCTAGAGGAATTTTGGTGCTTTGAAAAGATTTTTCTTCTCAATTTATTGTTGGTGAACTTGATGTTCCCAATGAAGGAAGATGGAGAATAGCTACTATATATGGCAATAAAGATGTATATATAAGGATATTTTTTTGGGAAAAATTGGAATTGTACTCGGATACTGAGATGCCGTTGGTGATTGGGGGTGACTTCAACTACTTGCTCGCTAAGGAAGATAAAAGAAGAGGGAGAAGATTTGTTTTCTCCCAGGGACCTCAAGAGATGCAATCCTTCTAATCTTGTAATGACTTGCATGAAGTAGGATGCATTGGACCAAGGTTCACTTGGTGTAACAACAAGGTGGGAGCTGAAAGAATTCATGAGAGACTTGACATAAGTTACATAAATTCAGCTGCATTTAATTCGGCTCATCAAGTGGTTATTAGACACTTGGCTAGATTTTCTTCTGACCATTGTCTGATCTTATTGAATTTGATGGAGTTAAAACCTTGTGCTAAAAGAATCATAAAATTTGAAGAAGTTTGGGCGTCTATACCAGCTTCAAAATTGTTGGTGGAAAAGGCATGGAAGAGTAAAGCTTTTGGCGGTCCTTCTCAATTTCTGAACTACAAATTGAAGAAAGCACTAAAGAAACTTTTCTATTGGAGCAAAGCCAAATTAAAAAACCTTAATCTTGCTATAGATGAGTTAAAATGAGATATCTTTATGCTACAAGAAAAAGAATCGAATGAAGGTGGGCTCTCGGTAGAAGATAGGTGGAACCTTAAAAACAAAGTTAATGAATTAAATTCCACTTTTGGCTCAGCTAAACACTTAGTGGAGGCAACGTTCAAAACTTAAATGGCTTGAAGATGGTGATAGGAATTTTAGATTCTTTCAAGCTTTTGCTAGTGCTAGAAAGAACTCTAACTTCATTAACAAAATCAGAAATGATGATGGTATTATAGTGGAGGATTAGAAGCTTATTGAAGAGGTTCTATTCAGATTTTTTAAAGACAAATGGAAACTTAGAAGGTGCAGTTTAACGGGATGGCCGAACTCAAATCATGTTTTGAATGAAGAAGATCCCCTTATGTTAAATAAAAGTTCACCATATAGGAAGTGGAAGCTGTAATTAAGGAGTTTGGAGGTAATATATCACTGGTACTTACTCTTTTATTATGTCTTATTGGTCCATAATCAAAGAGGATTTCTGAAGTGCAATCAACCACTTTTTTTGCTCGGGAGAAATGTGTAAATAATGGAAAGAGACAGTTATTGTTCTAATTCCTAAGGTGAATAATCCTTTATCTCCATCTAATTATAGACCTATTAGCTTGTGCAACTCGGTTTATAAAGTGGCAGCTAGGGTCCTTATGAATAGACTTTCTCCTATTATCCATAAATTGGTTACTGAAGAACAAGCGGACTTTATGAAAGGAAGATCACTTTTTGATCATGTTCTTGTAGCTCAAGAAGTTTTCAACAAGTTTCAGTTTTCTAGAAATAATAAATAGCTTGTTTCCTTCAAAGTAGACATGGAGCAAGTTTATGATTCTATGGGATGGTCTACTTTGGAAAAAGCTCTTGAATACTTTGGAATTCCAATGAAATTTTCTAAATTAGTATTAGAATGTATTCACAACTGTCATTTGCTTTACTAATTAATGGCAATCTCTCATATTGGATCCTTGCTTCTAGTGGATTTCATCAAGGTTGCCCTCTATCTCCTTTTCTTTTTATTCTATGCTCACAACTGATAATGAATGCTTTTTCTCAAAGTAGCAATAATGTAGGGATTCGTGTGAATCTTGGTGGGTATAGATTATTACATTTGCTATATGCAGACGATGTGGTTATCTTTTTAGAAGCAAAGTTAAAGGCAGTTAAAAAAGTGAAGGCCATTTTGATGAATTTCTGTAACTAGACAGGATTGAAGATTAATGAGAACAAATCCTGTTTTCTCTTTAGTAATTCTATAAAAAGGAGAAGGAAGAAAACAATTTCCAAAATCATGGACTTCAAAACTTTCAAAGAAAAGCAATATTTGGGTGTCAAAATTACATTGTGAAGATTAGTTAAATCTGATTTTCAATTCATCATAGATAAGGCTATAAGGATGATGAACGTTTGGGGAAGTAAAATATTATTCCTAGCTGGGAGAATTACTTTAGTCCAGTCGGTGTTGCTCACCTTCCCAACTTTTCATTCTACTTTATCTTGGGTACCTAAAGGTATACTTGATGAGTTAGATAAACTTTGTAGATGCTTTATATGGAGCAAAAATGGAGGAGATCAGAGAATTCATTATGTAAAATGGGAAAAAATGTCTAAACCAATTTGTTTTGGTGGTAGAAGTCTGTATAAAAGATCAAAAAAAGATGGACCGCTGAGAGCCAAAATATCTTGGAATTATACACAGAACAAAAACTCTTTATTACACAGAGTTTTGTACAAGAAGTATGGGTCTCCTCATGATGATGCCCGTTCAAAATCTTCTAGATCTACAGCTTGGAAATTGATCCGTGATGGTGCAAACTTTCTTAAACCGATCACCATATGGGAAATAGTTGATGGGAAATCAGTTGATATATTTTATGGTACCTGGATTATGGACAAGATTCTTAACAGATGGCCTATGTTTGTAAGTCCTCAAAAAGATTCATTCTCAAAAGTTGATTACTTTATCACTGAAGGAAATTGGGACATGAAAAAACTGGGAGAAGTCTTCTAGTGAAACTGATATGCAAAATTTAGATTAAACCTAATCTAATTCATGATAGAATGGAACTCATTAGCAAGAATTATGGAAGATCCATCTCTTATATGGCAACTGAAGTACTAGAGGAAAAATGTGAAACATAACATAAATATTGGAGTTTGATCAGAAAAATTGTTGTTCATCCGAGAACAAAGAACTTATGGTGGAGATTGTTCCATAAAGCAATTCCCACAAACCAATTTTTATCATATAGGGATTAAAGATGTTGATCACGTGGTTGTCAAATGCAAGAAACTGAAGGAAGTTGTCAAAATTATAAACAAATGGGGATTTCAAATTCCTGAGTTTAAATCCTTCAATAACTGATATAGATGGATGTGCTCCCAAAATTCCTGGTTAATAAATTTATATTGCAACATCATATTTCTTTCATGGAAAGCTAGGAATGAATGGATTCATAAAGGCATTGAGGGGAATTCAATGTGTATAGCAGCTACTCCTGTTAATTTAGCTGCAAATTTAGCAAAATCATTCCTTAATAACTCGGGTAGTTTTGATGTCAATCAGCATATGCTGTTGGAAAATTTTTGGCTCCCTCCCCCACCTGATTGGATCAAAATCAATGAAAATGCTTCTCTTCTACCTTCTTATCAAGCTGGAACCGGTGGAACTTTCTGAGACAATAAGGGTAGATTTCTACTGGGATTTGGAAAGCGATGTTTTGATTGGGATAATTCTCATTTTGAACTTTTGTCCATACAAGCTATTAGAGAAGTTGTGCAAGATTGGATGTTTGAATACAAAGGAATTATCATTGAATGGGACAAATATAATATCATTAAGCTTCTCCAGGATACCATAAAGAAGAAATGTAAAAAAATGCCAGATCTCTTATTCTTGGATAGTTTCAATAATGTAATTTTTAGTTATAGATAGAAAAAATAATAAGTTAGCTGACTTATGTACTAACTATGCTATCTTTGGCTCTTCCATTTTGGAAAACATCTCATTAGATAAGATTCCTCCTTATTTTGTAAAAATTTTGAAGGAGAAATCGGATGTTTCTCTTGAGTAGTTTGTAGTCCTTTTCCATTCTCCTTTTTTAATATAGATGTTACTTCTATCAAAAAAAAAAGAAGTGATTGATTTTGAAGAGACTTTTGCCTCCATAGAAAGAAATAAAACAATTAGGGTTTTATTAGCCTTTGCCACTTTTAAATGTTTTAAATTAAATCAAATGGATGTCAAGAGCACCTTTTTGAATGGGGTGATACAAGAGGATGTTTATGTTGAGCATCCACTAGGTTTTGAGAATTGTAAATTCCCTAATCATGTACTTAATTTTAAAAATGTATTGTATGGTCTGAAAAAAGCACCTAGGGCTTGATATGAGAGGTTAAGAATTTTTCTATTAGAGAGATCTTTTATGAAAGGAAGCGTGGACACCACTTTCTTTTTCAAGAAGATAGGAGATGATATACTCATTATTCAAATATATGTTGATGACATCTTATTTGGATCTACAATTAAAAATATTTGTGATGATTTTTCAAAAATAATGAGTAGTGAATTTGAGGTGAGTTTGCTGGGAGATTTGATTTATTTTTTTTCGTTTTAGCATAAAGCAAAATGAGGAAGGAACTTTTCTTAGTCAGTCAAAGTATATAAAGGACTTTATAAAGAAATATGAATTGGATAATTCTAAATCAGTGACTACACCGATGAGTTCCTTAATTTAATTAGGTAACGACCCTAAGGGAAATTATGTTGATCAAAGAAATTAAGATGTATAATTGGATAATTACTTTACTTGACTACTAGCAGACTAGATATATTATTCAATGTTTATTTGTGTGCTAGATTTCAATTAGATCTAAAAGAATCATATTTGACAATAGTAAAAAGAATTCTTAGATATCTTTTAGGAACTCAAAACTTAGAGATTTGGTATCCTAACCACGACTCTTCATTTGAAATTATTTGATATTCTGATTCAGATTTTGTAGGTTGTAGGGTTGATAAAAAAAGTACATCGGGAACTTGTTAATTCATAGGAAACTCGTTAGTTCTTTAGTTCAGTAAAAATATAATTCAGTAACCATATATATTGTTAAACCAGAATACATTGCCTTAGGTAGCTATGTGGCACAAGTTATTTGGTTGAAATAATAATTCAATTATTTAGGATTTTAAATTGGCACAATTCTAATTTTATGTTATAATACTAGTTCCATATGCATTTCAAAGAATCCAATTCAACATTCTGGAACAAAGCATATAGAAATAACAGATCACTTTATTAGAGATCATGTAGTTAAGGGAGAGATTGAATTGAATTATATTTCTATGAAAAATTAACTTGTAGATATTTTCATAAAAGCACTGGCCTTCGAAACTTTTATTACGTTTAGAACCAGGTAAGGTGTGATTGATTTTAATGGTTAAATTAAGAATTCTAGAAACTTGATGTGTTGTAAATATGTGTTTTCTTAGTTTGTCTCTGTTTATTTATTTTATTTGTTTTTGTATGTTTAGTCTTATGTTTTTTGTTTTTTTTTTTTATTAGATTGGAAGCATGTCGGTTGATATAAAATGATTGGTTTTGAGAAGTTTTTTTATTATCATTTCTTATTTTCTATGTGTTTTATTTGTACTGTATAAAACTTTTTTCTTCCCGTACAAATTCTGTAGCATGTACATGGTAGGTTTCGGAGTTGAGCATGCAAAACATTGATTTTCATAGGGTTTATATTGTACGATGTTGTAATCGTACTGCATGATTTGTACAGTTTTTTCTGTACGCGTGCAGATGGTTTATCAGTTGTGTCACTTATTTAATTCTAATCATATGTATGAAATAATTTTTTGTCTGTACGATTCAATTGCTAGTTTCTGTGGGGGACGAACCTAACCGTCTTTAAAATAATCTATAATACTATAATCATCCTAGATGAACACCTGTTCGTTTGTATGATTATATGATCAAAAATCCTATGTTAAAGGATGCCTCATAAATGACATTTTATAAAAAGTCGTTTCATTTTTGGCCAATTTTGTTCGTATATACGAAAAAAATTTCATCCCATACAATTTTAAAATCATACGTACGATCCATGTTTCATATTGTATGATAGGTCATTTTCTTTTAAATAGAAGTGACTTTGAAAGCAATTTCATTCACCTTTATATCCATTTGAAAACCCTCTAGAGCCCTCATCTTTGGAATGGCAAGTTCTAGCAAATGACCCCCTCATTCTAAGGGTTCTTCTTCTTTAAGCGGTAGGGATGATAATTTTCAATCTAAGGATAATGAGGATACCTTCTTTAGATATTATGCTGCTAAAATCACCATTTTTAGACTTCTTATTCTGGTTGATCTTCACTTCTCTATCATGACCATCAACTCAACTTTTTTTCATCCTAACTCTCTTATTTTCCTACCACAAAGAGACTTTTCAAAACTTTTTGGCCAATATGAGAATTAACCAAGACCACTCAAGGATTACTTTGTTTGTTCAGAAACAATATTTAGAAATTACAATGGAAGATTTTGGTAACTATCACCATTTGAGAACCACAGGGATTAAAGCCCACACTTTGACCTCAAGAGCCAATTTTGATTAGTCTAAAATTAATCAAACTCTAAAAGGTGTATCCCATGTGTGCCATTTGTCTATAATCTACACTCTAAATCAAAATGCCCGGGTCATCTAGCATATTTTGAGAATGTTAATAATGCCCAATGTTGATGATCGCATAAATATGACTCTACTTTTGTCCACAGTCATTTATCTGATTATCATTGAAAACCCTTTGATGAAGCCCAACTCATCATAGTCTATATTTATAATATTTCTAAAATTGGACTTGCTCATCATAAAAGAAAGAAAAATATGGCTTTAGAACATCTAGTTGCATTCACCCTAGAAAAGAAGCACAACTTTATCCATCATGATCCTCCCATAGAACTTCCTATTTACTTCACTGATACCTCTTTTGGGGTACTTTTTGGGTGGGATTAGAATTCAGAGAGTGATGATTCAGAGGAAGAAGGGAAAACACCTACTCCAGCTCCTACACCTTGACCCAACCAGAATTTCTACTAGGAAATGGTCCAGCACTTTAAAAGATTGGAGACTCATTTTGATTAATGCTTTAATCAAATTGAGAATCACTTAAATCATCAAGATATAAAATATCAGGAAGACATGAGTTAGATCCGTGGTCAATTTGACATAGTAACATGAATATAGTTATAATGAATATTTAATTTTCAATATTCAACCAGCTTCCTCCTCCAGATCAGGGCCCCACAGATTTCTAGTTGTACTTCATAGTTATTCTTGCTTCTGAGTTTTTATCTTTGTTGCTCTGTTATTTCTTCTATGAGTGTAGTTGTTTTATATGTTATTTTGAATCTATAAGATGATGTTTGTTGATTATTGTTATGTGTGGTATCAATGAAATGTTTGTATGTGATCCTTTATATCAATGAAATGCTTTGTTGACATGTATTCATTCTTAATTCTTGAAATGTTTATCTCTTTAATGAGAAAAACATTTTAAAGCTGATTGTTGAAATAGGTTATCAATTACTTAGCTCTACAAATTAATTTTATTATAAAATTTAATCTTTCAAAATTTTAAATTGAAATTATAACTGGATTTAGATAAGGAAATCAATTTCATGTTATTATAGACAAATATATCAAAACTATAAATGTTGCAAGATTGATGTCTTATTATTTTTTTCCTTTTCAATATATCTATTTTTGCTATTAGTGAAATTTTATTTTAGATTACTAATATTAGAAAGATCCAAAAAGAAAAATTAAAAAGGAAGAAATGCATAAAGCGTGCAAAAATAGAAAAGATGTGCAATGGTTCACAAAGTGAAAAGAGGCACACAATTAGCCCAAATAAAAAGGATGCAAAAAGTGTGCCACAAATATTTGAAAAGATTTGAAATATCAATAATTGAAAGATTTTACTGTGTTCTTTCCATTATCATTCAATCTATCTAATTAACAATCATATCCAATACTAAATTCGAAGATAACTAATCTTCATTTTATCATATTTGTAATAATTTTTTTTTATTTATCTAGCATGAATAATGAACCTAGTTGACTTTTCTTATCTTAATTGTTCTTTGATTGAGAATTTTGGAATTATTTTTTAGTATTACGAAATTAATATTGTATTTGCAATTGGTTTAAAATCATTTTCTCTTTCAACTCTTTTGGTTTATCTACAGAAACATTTCATTTCAAGTTGTACTTCCCTTTTCTTGTTGTCAAAAGGGGGAGTCCAAATATTGTTTGATGATTAATATAAGTGTGTAATGTGTGTATGTATACATATTCAATATTTGAATGTTGGTTTGTGTTTGTGTTGTGTGCAATGCTCATATGTATACATATTGAATGTTTGAATGTTCGTTTGTGTTCGCATTTTTGTTAGAGTTATTTTTTATTTGAGTAGTTGTTATTTCTTTTTTTTTAGGTTTATTATTTTTTATCTTCTTTGGAACCCTTTATTATTTATTTAGTCATTCATTTTGGAGGAGCTAAGGAGATCAATAGTTTTAAATTTTAACTCAAATAATAATTATTTTGCCATCATAAATAGGGGGATAATGTGGCAACTTAGTTTTCTTAACTATATTTCTATATCATGCGTGTTCTTGATGATTAAAAAATATAATTGTATTGATTACTATTGCTCCTAACATATATTGGAAATATTTCTTTATTTATTTGTGTGTACTAACATTCTAGGGAAATCATACTCCAGACAGTCAAAGTCTTGAACATAGATTAGACTAGGATTAATTGTATTTAAAGTCTATACTTTTTTATATTTTTCTTGAGTCTGGGAGAGCGTAATTATAATTAGGTAACCGTGCACACACACACTGGGGGAGTATCAAATTTTGTAATTTTTTAAACTAATCATATTATACCATTTTAGTTCGTACGAGAAGATTTAATCCGAGCGTTCCTCTAGAAGCTTTTTTTTAATTTGATAAAAAATTTCATTGTGCTAAAATTATAAAATAGTTTTCTATAAAATTTCCAACAAATTTTTTAAATTACAAATTCATCCCCCTCATGGTTAGCATTGGGACAATTTCTTTAGGTCTAATAACCTAAACAGACTTTCACCAGCCTCTTCCACACCTTGTCCTGATGGATTTACATTTGAATTCTACAAATCTATGTGGGACATCATTGGTTCTCAATTTTGCAATGCGGTTAAGAATTTGTTTAACTCGAGTTAACTCCTTAAGCGTGCAAAACCTATTGCTATAGCTTTAATCCCAAAATGCTCTCATGCGCAAAACATCACTAATTTCCATCCCAAATCTTTATGTAATGTGTTTTATAAGATCATTGCTAAGCACTTGGAAAATCATTTAAAGGATATTTTTTCTCATATCATTCATATCGTCAAGCGGGTTTCATTAACAATAGAATTTCTTCTGATAATGTCTTTCTTTCCTCTGAACTCCTGAAAGAGTTTAATTCTATGGCTTGCAACAACTTCTTTTATGCCAAATTGAATATTAGAAAGGCTTTTTGTATGGTTTTAAGGGAGTTCCTTATCTACAGGCTGCATTTCAATGGCTTCACCACTAAGTTTGTTAATTCGATTAAAGGCTGCATTTATGATGTTCCCTTTTTTGTATGAATTAACGGTGTTCTTGAAGGGTATTTTTTATCATCCTCAGAGCTAGGGCAAGGGTATCCTCTTTTCCCTCTACGTTTCACAACTATGATGGATGCCTTCTCATGTGCTTTATAGGCAAGAAATTTTTTGGGGATTCTTTATGGCCTTTTAAATTTACAACATCTGCTATATGAGGATGATATTTTGGAGTTCGGGGTTGATTCCACTACTAATGCTCTGTGCTTAAAGGAAACTCTTGCTTTCTTGACAGATGTTTTTGGGCTTCACAATAGTAATGAAAAATGCTCCATCCTTTTTTCAGTATTGTGTGGCTGATAATGATATCAGTTTCTCTCTTCGCTTCTCCCTGTCTAATTCTTATCTCAAATATCTTGGCATTTCCATTTCCATCAAAAACCTAATTTTAAATTCTAACCATTATCGTGTAGAATTTTTACTCTACTTGATGGTTGGAAAGTATAAATTTTTTATTATTCAAGTAGATTATAATTCATCAAATTCTCCATTGCTAGCATGATATCTTACTGGATTAGGGGAGAAATTTTAATAAAAAAATGCACCTTATTGCTTGGAATAAAACATGTCTTCCATTAAGATTTGGGGGTTTGGGTATCCCTTGTATCAAACCTTTTTATCATGGATTTGGATGTTCTTTATCAGGAGGTTTCTCTCTGTGGATTCTTTGGTCCCTGACTAGTTTCGGTTCAAGTTTTCCTCTCCTTCGAAGCAGGCCCCAATGTCCTCTTCTACATTTTGGAAGTTTATATGTTGCATTGCTGCTTTGATTAAAGATAAAATTAAGCTTAAAGTATTCTCAACTACATATAAGATTTCTTTCTTTTGGGAACCATGGTGCGATGGCAATACCATTTTGGAATTTTTGCAACCACCTGGGTCCAGGCCGATATGGGTTCAAGATTACATTCAGGATGGGGTTTGGTCTCTCCCTGATTTCATTTCTTCCCAAGTTGCTACAAAAATTGGTTATGTTCCTATTCTTTTACAACCTGCTGCTTCGACGGTTTGGAATCGGTCGGACAAGCCCAATTTCCACACCTTTAGGATGCATCTTTTCTCTTATTTGGAGATGGAGGCCTTGTTTAATTTTATATGGCATAAGAGGTATATTCTCAAATTTTTTCTTCTTTTAATATGTTGGTAATTCATGGGGGTCTTAAAATTGTTGATGTTTTAGAAAGGAGGAAAATTCACATTGACAAGGTTTGCCCTTTTTGCAAGGTTGGGGATGAAAACATAATGCACTTATTTTTTCAGTGTAAATTTTCTTTTTCTATTGTCTCCTCATTGCTTCCAATTTTGAATGATTTCCTTCCCAGACCAGTGCTTTTTCATTTGTTTAAATATATTGGTGAATTACTATAAAAGAACTTATATTTTTTGGTTATCTGTGCTACTATTTATTTCTTATGGAGAGAATGCAATGATTTACATTTTGGGAATTCTATATCCTCTCTACACTTCATCTGCATCAAGGTTATAAATTCTATCTATGCGATGGATTTAAAATGAAAAAAATATAGATGAAATTTACCTTTCTTTCCCTGCCTGTTTCGTGACTTTTTTGGGACGATGATGTTTGGACCCGTTTGCTCAGGGTCTCCCTTGGATGGTTGTTGTATCTAAAATTGTCTGGCTGATTCAACAACCTACAAAAATGATTTTTGGGGGTTTCTGGCAACAACAGGGCCTTTTTTTGTGAGACTCTTTCTACGGACCAATATCCGATGCTTTCATGATCTTGCTCAAGTCCATCCGGTTCAGGTCCTTGTCTTCGGAGTCCCCCACACCTCTCTTTGCTTTTCAATTTTTTGGGTTTTTGTCTTTTGTCACAGCTTTCTTTACTATTACTTATATATGGTTTTAGAGTTGTTGTATTACTTTTATTTTATCAATGAAATGGTTTTGCCCCAAATTTTCCCTAAAAAATAGAGAGGAAAAAAATGAAGAAAAGGGGACAAAGTTTTGACTTAAGCATGACTAATAACTTAATTGTATGATTGATCATGTTTAATCTAAATTAAAAATAGTAATAGTGGTCCTAAGAGAAAGAATCCCTTATTCTTTTCTTAATATTTTTTTAGTGCCTTCTTAATTTTAATATTATCATTTTTTCCATAATGCCAAAATGCATCCTCTATGAGCAATTAATATGGAACAAAGAAACAAATAGTATTAAGGTATTGCAGGTCCCTAAAATTATATTTTAAAAAAAAATTAGTATGTAAGGCAATGGTCCTTACAACTTATATAAGCGCAGAAGTTGTGAATTGTTTACCATGATTTATGCGCTCTATATTATGGTCCTTACAACTTAATTAACAGCAGCGATGTGTATAGTTTAACATGGTATAACAGTTGTGTCTATTAAATGGAATTCAGTTATTAACATTTTTTTTGTAGGAAAAATTAAGGTTTAGCATATTCTATAAATAGAGAAAGGTGTGCATAAGAAAACAAAACCAGCCATTAGCCAAAAGAGACTGTCCCAAGAAGAAAGAAGACATGTACAACAAAAAAAAAAGGAACCAGAAAAATTATAAAACAAGAAGTGAACACTGCTAGGCCATGACTCAGCATGGACTTTAAGAGTTTCATTAGGAGTCACAATCTCCTTTGGCTGCCCCATAGACCATCCAAAACGAGATTAACATGCGCCATCATAATTCTAGGCCCAAAAATACCTGTCAAATGAAAACCAATTGTGAACCGAAGGCAACATATTGGCACCGAATATTCTCCATGAAAGGAAACCAAAAGTCAGTAGAGAGTTATGCTAATTTAACAACATAATCAAATCCATCAGGATTAGAGAGTAAGGAGATCCTGCATTAATTTGATAACCTCAAAAATTCAAAGTTCACTAAAATTTCCCCCATGCAACAAAATTCTTGGGAAATCAGTAAGAACATCCATATTGAGATCATTCAAGAGAAACAAAGTCTTAGCTAGGAAGAACCAAAGCAAACCAACACATAAGAGCTCAAGTGTAGCTCAAATTGAGCTTTTATTTTAAGAGAACTCCACTTTTCCACCTATCAAGTTTAAGATAAACTGCTCTAGCTTTTTTTTTTTTTTTTTTTTTTTGATAAAGTGATGGTACAAACAGCCTTACCATTAAATTTCCTATTGTTGTATTCTGTCTAGACAAAATAAATCGAAGCATGAAGGGTAAGAATAATCTCATCTTTGAGGTTTCAATCAAAAGATACCCCTTCAAATTGATCAAGAGCTTGAGAGATAGCCAATCTTAAGAAGCAGTTATGAAAAATTTGGGATTAATTTAGTTAAAACATGAAAGGAATAGTCACATTCAAACATCAGATGAGAGGTATATTCAGAGCAACCTTGACAAAGACAATATTTGAGGTCCGAAATACAAACATTTCTTTTGTAAAGAGCTTCAACACTTTTATGACCACCTCTTTACGACAACCAAGTAAAAATGCAAAATATGAAAGAGTGCTTTTTGTGCCAGACTAGCGGATAAAAATTGTAGGTGTGATCCTTCTAAAAAAAATTCCAAGTAGTAATCTTTAAAAGAGGAGTTCACTATATTTCCCCAGGTGATGTTTTTTGAGCAGTTAGGATATATATGGATTTCCTAAACATAATTCCTGATGATAAAGACCATTTGTTTCACGACATCCAGTCGACAAGAGTAGCTTTCTGATTACAATTTAAAGTGGATAGGAGTTCAGGAAAAATAGTAGTGATATTATCATTTAGACACTAGTGATCCCATTGGATGGAGACAAGACTGTTAAGAGCGATTTGAAACATAAATTTGTTGTTAAACAAAGGTTCCATATTGCAAATGCATTTCCAAAAATATGCAAAGTTATGTTGCAAATTTTTCTAAGGAGAAATATATCTAGCTTTTAACAAACAAGAAAGGGGGGAGGTAGCATCATTATAAAGTCTAACAATAGTCCCAAAATTGAAGGCTGTGCATAAAGCATGAAAAGAGGCAATACCAAGGACACCTTTAAAAAATGGCTTGAAATAATTCTTCAACAAAATAAGGTTTAGATCTCTATTTTGAGTATCTCCATTGCAGATAAATTTTGAGGAAAGTTTTCAAATGACCTTAGCAGTTGTTATAGGGATAGTAGAACCTCTAAGTCAATAAGCCACTTGATTTGTATTAGTAAATTTGATGTATTGTATCCTACCTGCAAAAGAAAGAAGAGTTGCTTTCCATGTAGAGAGCATGTTAGTAACTTTTTTAATCAAAGGGGAGAAATCAAAAACTTTGATTCTCCCTAGTGAGATAGGAAGGCCGAGGTATGTTATTTTGGTGGCAATATTGTAAATTTGTAATGTTTAAAAAATGGTAGAAGCATTTAGTGCGTGGAACGAGACAGTAAGAGAACTCTTATGCAAGTTAAGATGCAAGCTTGAATAGTTAGAGAAGGTACTTAAAACCCTCACAAGGTGATAATAGTTTTGGGTGGTGGCTTTACAAAAACTAATAAGTCATCTGCATAGGAAAGGTATGAAAGGCAGAAACCATCCATGCTGAATCCTTCAAATCTCTCGAGATCATTAATGTCATCAATATGCAGGAAAAAGCATCCATGATGATAAAGTTTCCTTGAAGATACCCATCTATGCAAATTGAGAAGTTATTTCCATTAATACAAGCTTTAATTCAATTAATGAAAGTGGGAGGAAACTTCTTTTGAGTAATTCTAGCAAAGAGGAAATCTCTAGAGATAGTGTCAAATGCTTTCTTAATGTCTAATTTATCGTAGAAGTAGCTATCTTTATGGTTCTTATTGAAGAAACTAAGAATATCTCGTGCAAGGATAGGGTTTTCAGTGGAGATTCTGTTGGTAATAAAAGTAGCCTGACTATGGTGAATAACCTCGAACACGATCGGTTTCATATGAGTTGCAAGAATCTTGGCTATGATTTTATGAAAGACATTGCAGAGTACAATGGGATGGAAATAATGAACACTTTTAGCTTGATTATTCTTGGGAATTAGAGCAATAGAAGTTTCTTTAACATGATTTGGACGGTAACATTTGCTGAAAAAGGATCTATCAGCCTTGCAAACCTTTGATCCAATGATATTTCAAATGTTCTTGTAAAATGCAAATTTAAATCCATCAGGTCTAGGAGTCGAATTGGGATAGCTAGAAGAAAAAGCTAAAAAGTTCTCCTCATTGGTGACCGACATAAGCAGGGATTGCATAGAAGCATTCAGTACAACATTACCAATAGGAATTTTATTAATGTAAGCTAGAATAGGGGAAGGAGAGTTGTAGAGGTCTTTGAAGTGTTCAATAATATTATGAATATTTTCACCTTAATTCTGATTTCCAGCAAGGATAGAAGCATGTTGGAAACTTCATTTATGAGATTTCCACTTATAAATCTTTGAATATAGGAATTTTAGGTCTTCCTCACCATTTCTAGGCCATTTCAAATTTTCTGTTTGAATTCTCTAGGCTTCCCAAAGAGAGTTATAAGACATCAGATCTACATTAATCGTCTTGAGGTTTTCACACAAAGACACATTTAGAGAATATACATCAATAAGCAACTTATAGTGCTGTTGTTGAGCAGACATGACAGCACGTTTGCTCAGAATGGGATTAGAGGAATCCCAATTTATTGTTTTGATGCTTTCCTTGAGCAACTTACACTTATTGTAAAAGTTTGTAATAGGGTTTCCTTGAGAAGGAGTGGAAAAAAATTACAAGAGAGACTCCCAAAAATCAAGAATTGTTATCCAATAATTTGTAAACATAAATCTCTATTAAGCAGTCTTAACTGAGTTGGTCTCGAGTATCAATAGAGCATGATCAGAAATAGAACTATTCATTACTTTACATATACTGTTAGGGAAGGCTTTATTCCATGCTTCATTATAAAATGCCCAATCGAGTTTGTGGTGTATAGGGTTATCAGCTCTTTGATTTACAAAGTGAAGAAGTTTCCAAATGAGGGAACATCCACAATGTTACTATTATAGATAAAGGAGTTAAAAAGAGCAAGTCTAGAAGCTATAATATCATTTAGTTCAAATGTTTTAGATTGGAACCAGCAACAATGAAAGTTTCCTATCACCACCCAAGGAATGCAGTTTAGTCATTTCAAATTCCTGAGATCATCGTAGAGAACAGAATGCTCCTCAAACGAGTTAGATACATAGACAAAAGAGATGACGATTGGTTTTTTGGAACCATGAGAGATGATTCCAAAAATCATTTTGTTGGAAGTAAAAGTTTGGGAAAAAACATTTTTATCTGAGTTCCACATAATCCTGATATGCCCAGGAGCGGTAATGTTCAAGTTATTAAAATTTTTTTCATTCTAAAAAAAATTGAGTCAAACAGAACCATGGGTCATTGAGGTTAGAGAGGAGAATTCTATTTTCAAGGAGACATATAATATCTAGATTATGGTTTCGAACCAAATTCTTACAGCAAAAAACCTTATTAGGGTTGATGAAGCCTCTGATTTTCCAAAATACAATATTAGGATGGGTCATGAATTAAGAGATGGGGCATTTGTGTTGCAACAGGAGCTCACGAATTTATATTTTTGATGATAACAAACATTATGGCTCGCATCCTTTTATTAATTGTATCTGCAATGAATATTTGTTTGAGTATATACTAATATTTCAGGAATGCTAAGCACCATCTAACAAAGATTCAATACTCAAAATTGGCTAGAATAGGTTATGTTATAAAGATGTTTGTATTAATAGTTGATGTACTTTTTATTTCTTGAGTCAAGACTTATAAGGGTGTATGCTTTCTTGGTGACCATGCTCACACACACTCAGAGGAAGAGAGATTGAGTCAAAACCAGAAGTTTAATTTTTGAACTAATTATATTATGCAATTTATATTATACTATACGACTAGTTCATTTAACTAATAGTAATGTATGATTTAGATCATCTAAGATGATCATGAAAATTAGCCACCTATCATAATTCAGGCAATTTTTTTAAATTTCATATTTTGTTCTAATTGTCCAGGACGATGTACATCGTACTGGATGATATATGAAAATCATTTCTAAATCAATCATGTGATTAGGGGACTAATTATGATTTATTTATTCAATCCAATCATCCATGATAATCAGTGAAGATTGTACTGGACAACCTGAGAGATAAATGGGACGATACTTGATCATCTGAGTGGAAATACCATAAACTTTCTTCTAATAATCTAGGATGTTCCTAAATATTGTACTGGATGATCTGTACAAATTTGAACTGATCATCCTGGACTATTCGGAGATCGTCTAGGACTATTAGGTCAAATTCTGTACTTCATCCTAAATGATCATGCCATCGTACTCGATGATATTTGACGCTATAATTGTATTTTTTTAGGGTTTTTTGATGCCCTCTTTTTAAGCACATCGTACTAGATGAACCTGCAATAGTCCTGGATGATCTTTTCCACCAGAATTGATTTTTAGGGTTTTTCAATGCACTTTATTTAAGCTATCTCAAGGCACTTGGTAATTTTCTTTGGTAACCATTATATCTTCATTCTTCTGGAGAAATCTTAAAGAGAGAACCTGAAAGTAAAAGAGGAAAAAGTGGAGTTTTAGAGGGAGAAAATCCTTTGAGGGGGTTTCAAGGAAGTGTGGAGGGGATTTCACATGGTTGCTTTGGCAAGCTTGCACCTCAGTACCATCGGATTCAAGGATTGTCTTTAGGGATGTTTTGTGAAGAAGAAAATCTCCTTGGTGTCAAAGGACCTAGCAACTTCACTGCACCGGGGAAGGTAGAAATGATTTTGTAAGGGATCATATGCCTAGCTGAGTAGGCTAAAAGATAGTCACTAAATCTTTAGTGCAATACTCGGAGGGGCCCTCCGGGGAGTGGATGTAGGTTAGGTTGGATCCAACCACTATAAATCTGCTGTGTTCTTTCTTTTTTTTTTTGGGCTTTCTTTTTCGCATTTATTTTTGGTTATAACAGCTTGGTTGAAAATTTGTTATTGATATTATGTTGTATTGATTATCTATTTTTGAATGCTGAAAAAGCTTTAAGAAGGGGATCTTGATATTAATTGAAAGTAGTTTTTTTAATATCTAATTCATCCCCCACTTGGTTATCCTCGAGACTAGTTTTTTAGGGATTGACAACCCCCTTGAAATTTCAAGTGGTTTTAGAGCACTTTCAATTGGGGCATTTCCTTAGGGCCTTACCTTTGGTTGTTCTATGTGGTTTAGATATAGACTTGGTAGGAATAGAGGTTGACAAAGAATTGGAAGAGGGATTGCGAGTGGATTGTAAGTTTTTTTTTTTGAAAAATGCAAAAAGCATTAATGAAAGGAAACTAGTTACAAGAAATAGAGGCCTCACATTCCTTCTTTAATATGCTAGAAAATTTAGAAGGAATGTTGGCAATTGAGAAACTGTCAAAGCAAAAAATCATTGCTTAAAGCTAAAGTAGCACAACCATCTGCTATTTTATTACAATCTCTATGAATATGATTAAAAAATACCTTATTAAAATCATTGAGAATAAGAGATCGTTATCAAACCTTGTGTTTAAGTGCCATTTAATCTTATTCAAAGAATTTTGATCGAAGTTGATGATATTTATGTTGTCACCTTCAATGATAATGCCTTTAGCTTCAAGCAACCAAGGTTGTATGAATTCCTTTATAGTTAGAACAGCTTCTAATTCAAGTTGAGAAATATCCCAATGTAGTTTCTTCTTTCTGAAAGCCAATAATAGCCTTCCTTTGTGGTCTCTAAATACACCTCCAATTTCAGCTTGATTTGTCTTCAATAATGAAGCATCAACATTTATTTTGATCCAATCTAGCGGTGGGGGGAGCCAAGCATTAGTAAACTCCCTTAGGAGATTAGCACCCGAGTTATTTAGATTTGGGAAGAAATTCTACTTTGCCAAAAATAGAACATTAGCTGCTACAAATGAACTAGAAGGAACGAGATTACCATGAACAAGGTCATTTCTATTTTTCCAAGATAGAAAGACTGCTGTAAGATAAATTTTCACCATGTCTGGGAAATGAGATGAGTGGCTTCTTAGTTCTTCAAGGCAATTATCAAGTGATTGGAATAAAGGAATAAAGAAACCCCATTCTCTTAATCTAAGAATGATTTCTTTTATAAATGTGCAATGAACTATTATGTGCTCATAGTTCTCAACCATCTGGCAATCTCTTGGGCATTGGTCTTTATGGCTTAAATTTCTATATTTGAGAAATTCAAAAGTTGGAATAGAAAACTTGCTCATCCTCCACCATAAAAGTTCAACTCTCGGGTTCAGTTTTAATCTTCTTATCCAATCAGTAAAATCACAGTCTTGCTATTTAGGAAGATACTTTAATGATTCTTCATAAGCCATAGCAGTTATAGTCTTGCCATTGTGATTATAGATGGTTTCCAAATAGTCTTCTCTAGCTTCTTTATCAATTTTGACTTGTATAATCAACATTATGAGATCTTCATTGAAAAAATTCTGTAGCATAATTTTATTCCACGAGCCATCCACCAGAATAAACATATCCAGATTAATGTTATTTAATTATGCACAAGTAGCAAGTGTTGTCCATGAGCTGAGACATCTATCCAAGAGCCAAATGTCATTCATAACATTTATTTCTTCCCATTAGAAGCTTTCCATTTAACAATGGGTTTGAGATGCTTTCCACAGTTAAGCAGAATTTTCCACGTTGATGAGCTGGTTTACTTCCCTTCAAATATATTATCACCATATTTAGTAATAATATTTCTCTACAGAAGATTGTCAGGATATTGAATGAATCTCCAGGCAAGCCTTGATCTAAGGGGTCCCATCCATTGGACAGCTGAATGTAAACCCATTCCACCTTCAGATTTTGGTTTACACAAAATCTCCCATGCAACATAATGTAATCCCTTTTTGCCCATTCCTTTATGCCATATGAATTCTTTACAGAAATGATCAACTTGATGAAAAATTTTCTTTGGAATCAAAGAATGAGTTGATAAAAAACTTGGTAAGGTTAGGGGAGAAGCTTTAACCAAAGTGATCTTACCAACCATGGAAAGATGCTTGCTTCCCCAAGCATTTAACCTTTCTAAAATAAGGTCTATCATTCCTTGAAAATCAAATGTTCTAAGCCTTCTTAGAGCCATTTTAACACCCAGATAAATCATCTCGTTCACTACATTGAAACCCAACTTCTTCTTTGTGTTTCTTCATTGGAAGCTTCACAACCTTCCCAAATAAAATATGAGATTTGGATGCATTTATTCTCTGTCCAGACCAACTGCAAAAATCCGAAACAATGTTTTTCAGTTCTTGAGCTACTGTTGAAGAAGCTTGGGAAAAAATTAAAACATCATCTGCAAACAAAAGATGTGTAATTCTCTGATTTTTGGGTGTTAAACTAACTCCCAAATGTTGCCCTCTTTGATTAATCACATGAGAAAGTAGCTGAAAGCACATTATGAACAAGTAAGGAGATAGTGGGCAGCCTTGATGAAGACCACTTCCAGCTTTGATCCAACTAGATAATCTTCCATTTAAGATGAAGGAGAATTAGACATTCATAACACATTCCAAGATAATTTTGTAAAAAGAAATAGGAAATCCATAAGTTTGTAAAACTTGAAGCAATGTTGGCCAACTCATGCTATCAAATGCTAATTCCATATCTAATTTTATAGCCATCAAGCCTTTCATGTCCTTTGAGGTCCTGAATTTGTTGAAGATTTCTTGAGCAAGTAAGCAATGTTCAGACATAGATCTCTCGGGGATGAAAGCAATTTGTTCTTCAAAAATGAGCTTGGAGATACATAGCTTTATTCTGTTGACCCACATGGTTGTAACCAACTTATAAGTGGTTTGACACAAGCTAATTGGTCTGAAGTTAGAAGGCACCGTCGGATGTTTCACTTTTGGGATTAATACTATCAAAGTATCCTTCCATTCATCTCTCATATTTCTAGATTTGAAGAAGTTATCGGCAGCTTTCCAAGTAGAATATTTAACAATATTCCAAAAGAATTGAAAAAATGATGGAGTAATCCCATCCAAGGCCGGGGATTTGTTTCTACCTTGCTGGAAAATAGCAGTTTTTAGTTCATCCTAGGTGAAATCACTGCTAAGGAACTTAATATCCATGGAGTTAAGCTTTTTTTCTTCAGGGAAATTGGCCAACCATCTAAAATACAATTTCTAGACTGCCATTTTCTTTCCAAAAAATTCTAAAAAAATAGCTGAAATCTATTCAAAATCTTCCACCAAAACATTTTCATCATTTTTTATTTATCTAATAAGATTACCATTTCTCTTTGCTGATGCAAATTTATGAAATAAATTAAAGTTTACATCTCCTTCTTCTTGCCATTTCACCTTGGCTCTTTGGTCCACCATGTAGCAAGTCTTCCCAAGGTTATGTTTAATTCATTCACCTTAAATCTGAGTAGATTCAGCTTTTCATCTCTTAGCCTGCCTAGAGAGGCTTCTTCCAAATGGAGATCAGCTATCTCCCTTTATAAATTTTCTTTAAGTGGATTTAGGCACTTACACTTTTTCTTGCTCGAAAAGAAAAAAGACCTCAAGGATATTTTAAGCTTCCTTTGTAATACATCCATCTCATTACCAAAATTAGTATTCCTCCAAGCATTAGAAACAATACTTTTTGCTACTGTATATGATTTCCAGGTTTCTTCAAATTTGATAAAATGAGTTTTGTGTTGTGATTCCAGCATTTTGAAAGCTATAGGGCAATGGTCGGATACAATCCTTGCTAAATGTCTAACATGAGCCAAGGGAACTTTTTGAAGAGCAGCCACATTGAGAAGACATCTATCAAGTGTTTCCCATATTCTCATATTTCCATCCTTGTTGTTGCCAAGTGTACTTAGGACCAATAGTACCTCCATCATAAAAATCATTGTTAGTCAAAAACAATTTTATTTTTTGAGGACCTTTTGAAAAAAGGAACCTAACGCCACCTCTCTTATCATCATTGGATAATAAATTAAAATCTCCTCCAACAATTGAAGGAATGTCTTCTTTAGTGGCTTTTTCAAGCATCTCCCATAAGCTTCTCCTCATAAGATAATCCTTATTAGCATACACAATCCCCACCATCCAAGATCCAAACAAAGGAGATTTAAGCATCCCAATGACAGTTTTAGAAGAATGATCCATAACTTCAAAGGAAACATTATTTCTATTCCATAAAATATTGATTCCACCTGAATTACCTTCAAAAGGATGGTGGAAGAAATCCCACTCCCTTCCAATAACTTTATCAACATCAAGTCTGTCAAAGCATGAGATTTTAGTCTCTACAAGACCAATAAAACAACCTTCATTATCATTTACTATCTCCTTGAGATAGAGGGAAGCCTCCTTCTTCTTGGCCCCCCTACAGTTTCAAAAAATAAGGGAAGCCATTAATTCCCAGGGGGGATGACTCCCCACCTTTTCTTTTTTGTTTTTATTAACTCCTCTTCTATTTTTACTGAATGTATCCACAGGGCCCAAATCCCTTATTTTTCTAGATAACTTCAATTTTCCTGAAGTTGTCTTGAAAACATTTTCACCTGTAATAACATCACTTGTTAATAACAAATTTTGCTTGATTGGATTATCAGTAGAAGTGCAAACCACAATGTTTGGTGGCAGATTTCCTGTCTGAACCTGTTTAGAAATAACATCATTCTCCATAGTATCTCTTATGTTTGTTTCATCCAATATTTCTTCAAGGATACTGAAATTGTTCTTCAAACTTATGCCAGAGTTGTTAGTCTCAAGAGAGTTACCCTTGGCATCAGGTTCTTTACTTTGTACAGCAACATTGCTTTGTGGTTCAATGATCTCTCCTTCTTTTATGATGGACTCAATTTGGATAAGAGGATTCTTCTGATTTTCAGATTTCTGATTTGAAAAAACTGTAGTTTTCCCAATTCCTTTATTTTTCCTAAACTTGACCTGTATCCAAGGTCCTAATTAATCATGCTCATTAGAATTACCTTCTTCATGACACATCCCGTCCTTACTTACATTTGTAACAGGAACAAATGTCTTTGTAGTGGTAAGAGGGCATGTGTTCTTGAGATGTCCAATTTTTCCACAATGATAACACGGAGATGAGATCTTTTGATATTCAACCTTTTGGAATGATCTACCGTGCTTTCCTTCAATCCAAACACCTTTGGGTAATTTTTTTTCTAAATCAATGTGAACACAAACTCTGGCATACTCCCTCTTCCCCCATTTAAATGAATTGCCATCTAGATATAAAGGAACTTTAATCATAGATGTAATTCTAGAAATATTTTGTTCATCCCAATAGTGTACGATTCCAAACAAGTTTATTGAAATATCAAATTACATTTAACTAATAAGTAAACGTTCACCTACCTCCCATAACAAAATATTTGAAGGTTGTTTCCAGCTTATTAGGTCTTAAGAGTTAGAAATGTTTGGAATTATAATAATAGTGGTTAATGTATCTTACAAGGCTTTTAATCATGCAATAATATTTTTTTTAAAATCTTTTTTTTTTCAAATAATCATGCAATAATATTTTTCTTATTTTTTAAATTTTTTATTTAGTTTATTATTATTATTATTATTATTATTATCATGCAATAATATGTTACTAATGTGCAGGTATCGATTGAATTTCCAACAACATCTTCATTTACATGGATGGAGTGACAAATGATGTGCTAGATTGGGTAAAAAATACTGAATGAATGATTTTGTTAGATAAGTACTTGTGACGTTTTAAACTTGGTTAGCTTAAACATATTTTGGACATATCAAAGAATTCTCTTCATAAAAAAATTATGATTGTTCAAATTAAGCAAGGGCGGAATTGACACCTATTATAATCCGAATGGAATGATTGGGATGAAAGATTTGGTGAATATTCGTAAGATATTTTGAAAAATGTAGATAGAATTCATAGTTCTTGATTTCATTAATTTATTAAATCAAGTTATTAAATTATATATCTACTTATCTATAAAGACAGTCTAAGTAGCATGATAAGATATTATTTAGTAGCAAGTTTGAATTATAGTATACAAAAGAAATTTTCTAAAAAAATTATTTTAAGGTTAATAAATAGTTTGATTGAAGTTAAAGAAAGGATATTCATCTAAGAGTCTATTAATCATATGTATTTAAATAGTCATACATCATTAAGAAAATAAAAATCAAGCAACAACAAAATAAATATCATGATAAATAATATAAAACTTAAAAGGCAGAGACATACTCAAATGATATGATAGATTAATTCTTATTAATAGTTGACTATCACCTGATGATGGTGGTAACCGTATTATAACATGTAAATTCAAAATCAAATATTAATATACGAACTCAATTTCGATAGAAATTAAAAAGTAGGTCAATTATAAAGCTAGAAGGTTAAGCTCATTAATCATCGAAATAAAACTTAAATATTTATATATAAATCAAAAACACAATATATTAGCATTTAAATGCTAAGAGTGCAAAAAAATCTGCGGGGTTAGAGAGAGAATCTCTTGTTAGAGAGAGAAAATTCTGTTTTTCAAATTTTTTTCATTCACGATTTTTCCTCCTTTTGATTCGGCAGGGTTGTAGGACATGGCGGCAGATAGCTGCTAGCCATCATTGCCTTCAAATGTGAAAGCATCATCTATAGGCAGAATGAATATGCTAAATAAGACTGATCAAGGACGTCTGGTGACTGGAGTTGATCGTGAAGCTGACGATGTTCGCAGAAGAAGATTAAAGGCGAACTTGTCATTACAGAAAATGTTGATTTTCATACTGAGAAGGTTAAGCATGTTGAATGTAAGAGTAAAGATGTTTCTTTGAACATTGATTGCAAGACTCCATGTATTTTGAAATCGACTGGCTTTTCTCCCCCAAAATCATTTGATCTCGAGGCTTCGTCATCTGGTATGAAAATTTTTATTAAAAGATTTGGGAATTCAAATGCAATTACTGTTTATGACAGTGCGATAAATGCGAATTCCTTGAATTCGGTTAACAAAAGTTTCCATAATAGTATTAAGGTGACGGTGGTTCCTTCAGAGGAAGATATTATGAGCAGTGATTGCAATGCACTTCCAGTGATTGAGTATATGTCTGAGAATAGAGAAGAAGCTAGCAGGTTGGCCAATCCTTGGAACAAAAAATAGTATATCAAGTTAAAATTTCAATAGGGAGAATGTTGTTCTAACTAAGGATGGAAAAGCTATAAAATTAATTGAATCTTCTGAAGTTATGAATGCTAAATGGCTAGAATATTCATTGGTTGCAAAGGTATTTGGTAGAAAAATACCATCTTGGGAGTTGAGACGACAATGTGCTCTTTTTGGTCAATTTCATTTTACAACCTTAGGAATGGGTTGGTATTTGTGTTCATTCAAGACATTGGATGCAATGGAAGGAGTTCTGTCAGGTGGCCTATGGGTTGTAAATGGTCACATTGTATGGAAAGGTGGTCGACTGAATTTTCTCCTAGTTCAATGAAAGGATTGACTTCACCTATATGGATCAGAATGCCACAGCTGCCTCTACAATGTTGGGATGAAAACAATAAGGCTATGATTGCTTCTGGGGTGGGTGTTTCACTGATGTTGGATGGGAACATGTTGTGATGGGGTAGGAGGGCGTTTGCAAGGGTTTATGTTCGTGTGGAGCTTGATAAACCTCTTCCCATTGGTATTTGGGTGGAAGGGATGGCCAAAAGGTTTTATCAAAAGGTTGAATATGAGAGAATCTCATCTTTTTGTTATGAATGTGGTATGATTAGCAATGATAAAAGTAATTGTAAAAATGCAAGTGTGGTGGTGAAAAACAATGGGGAGGCTATAAAAAATCTAGTTCAAGGAAACCATTATAAGATAGCACAAGAGATGGAGGTTAAAGACACTTATGGACCTTGGGTCCATGTTAATTACAAAAGGAATAAGAGAATTAACACATAAGTGACTAAGGTTAGGCTGATACAGAAGAAATTTGATATGAAATATCACAGCAAACTAGATGTTGTTCAAACTGAACAACCTAATTTGTTAAACAAAGAGAAGGAGGTTGTTGTAAATAATGAAGAAGAGAAGATCATTATTGACAATTTGCTGGTAGAAGAAGGTGAAATTACATCTGGTGGAGAAATCTATACTGAAAATTTAGCAAAACTGTTGGAATGCAACAACCCATCTGGTACTTTGGTGGAATAATTTGGTGATGCCAAGGTATTAAAATCAACTCCTACTTCTTCTACTATTAGTATGGCCATTAAATTTCAAACGTTAAGTGAGAATGTGGAGGAGGAGCTGTCTTCAGGCAGCTAGTAAGAAATCTATGAAGGAAAATAAATATGGTGTAGAGAATGAAACTATTGTGGTAAGTTGTAAGTTTTTGGTAAATGGAAGGAAAGGAGTGATAGAGAAAAAGGAGGTAGGTGGTAATAATGAAGGAGCTAAAGTTAAACTTTCCAAAGAATTGAGATCGCTTGGGCCGGTTAAAAGTTTACCTCGAGTCAGGTCAATGGATGGGAATGGAAAATTAAGAGCTGGGGGCTCTCCTCCCATGGTTGATCAATGAGTGCTATTGTGTTCTGGAATTATAGAGGGGCTAAGAAGAAGGAGGTCTCTCTCTACTTGAAGGAGTTTGTAAAAGATTATAAAGTGTTTTTTTGTTGGTTTTGTATAGACTAAAATCTCTTCCTTGGATAAAATGGCTGTTTCAAAGAATGATAGGAATGGATTGGGATTTCTTTCTTTTTACTTCAGCTGGACTGTCAGGTGGCATTATGGTGATGTGGAGATCGGATCTTGCTTCTTTCTCAGTTTTAACGTATTTTGAGCAATGTGTAGTTGGAGATTTGGAAGTGTTCAACAAGGGGACCTGGATGATTTTCATCATTTTTGGTAGCAAGGAGGTAGTAAAGAGAAGGGATTTGCAGGGTTGCCTTCATGAGGTATCTCATAGGAAAGTACCTTCGGTGATTGGAGGAGATTTTAGTAGCATTTTGGTTCAAGAAGATAAAATAGGTGGAAGGAAATTTGTCTTTTCTCAAAGCTCAAAAGACATTATTAATTTTATGAGTCTCAATGATTTTTAAGAAATTGGGATGGTTGGACCAAGGTTCACTTGGTGCAATAACAAAAGTTGGGGAGGAAGGATCTTGGAAAGGTTGGATAGGTGTTTGTTGAATTCATATGCTTTGGAGAAGATTCAAGGGGCGGTTGAAAGGCACATTGCTAGAGTAGCATCTGATCATTGCCCTGTTATTTTAAAAATATTTGATTCAACCAATAAGAAGAAGAATCTTTTGAAATTTGAAGATGTGTGGGTGTCTTTTCATGCTTCTTCAAGTATTATCCCCAAATTTTGCAGAAAGTCCTATGTTGGAGATGATATGCAAATTTTAAAGAAAAAAATGCAAAAATAAAAAAAACATAGAAAGAATTGTTCTTTCAGAGCAAAGTTAAATTGAAGGACTTCTTATCCCTTAAAGAAGGAATGAAAAAAGAGGTGTTGCAATTACAAGAAGAGGAGGCTATGGAAGTTGGATTAGGTGAAGAAAAGTTAAGAATCTTGAGAAATAAAGTGGGTGATCTTAATGTCCACCTTGCAAGGTTGAATAATTGGTGGAGGCAAAGGGCTCAGGTAAAATGGATGGAAGAAGGGGATTCTAACTCTAAATACTTTCATGCCTTTGCAAATAAAAGAAGGAATAGCAACTGGATTAATCGTGTATAAGGTACGGATGTGGTCATGGTGGAGGATCCGAAGGAGATAAAAGAGGTTTTTCTAAACTATTTCAAGGCAAAAATAGAGGGAAAGGGATTGTTCATTACTAAATTGGCTGGCACCTTGGAATGTATTGGATGAAGATGATAGAATCAGGTTGGAGGTAGACTTCACTTGTTCAAAATTTCTGAATGTTATCAGGAACTCGGGTGAGAAAAAAGCTCCAGGTTGTGATGGATAACCTATTCCTTCTTCAAATCCTATAGAAATATTGTTGGTGAAGATGTATGCAAAGCTATCAATAAGTTCCTCTAATTTGGTAAGCTTTGTGATGAATGTAAAGAGACATCTGTGGTGTTGATCCCTAAGGTCAAAGATCTTATTTCTCCTTCAGGATACAGACCCATAAGCCTATACAACTCTATTTATAAGATTGCAGCTAAAGTCTTATTAAATAGATTACTTTTGGTGATTCATAAGGTGTTATCTGAAGAACAAGTTGCTTTTGTGAAAGATAGATCAATTTCGGATCACTTACTCTTGGCTCAAGAGGTTTGCAATAAGATTAGGTGCTCTAAAGCTAAAGATGGTTTTTTGTCAATCAAAATCGATATGGAACAAGCATATGATAGTAGGTGTTGGGCTACCTTTAGGTAAATGCTAAAGATTTTGGGTTTTCCATCTAGATTTTCAGATTTAATGTTTGAATGTGTGAAGGATCCAATGTTCTCTATCAAGATTAATGTAATCAAATCAAGGTGGATTAAGGGAAGCTGTGGATTTCGAAAGGATGCCCTCTTTCTCCCTTATTATTCATTATATGCTCTCAATTATTGTCTAACTCTTTCTTGGATAAAGGCTTGGAGATTGGCATTAAACTATCACAAAATGAAAAGAAAATTTCACATATCTTGTATGCAGATGATATTCTACTATTCTCTGATGCAAAGTTAAGGAACATCAAATTAGTGAAGAAATTGATTCAAGACTATTGCATGTGGACCGGTCAAAAGGTAATCTTCTAAAATCTTCTATGCTAATGGGGAAGAATATAGGGAGAAGAAAGAAGAAACAAATATCTAAGTTGCTCAATATAAAAGTGCTTGAGGAAATGGACTATTTGGGTGTTAAACTTGCTTTAAGAAGATTGAAGAAATCTGATTTTCAAATTCTCTTAGATAAAGCTTCAAAAAAACTCAATATCTGGGGAAACAAATTTATCTCAATGGCAGTAAGGATTACCTTGATAAAGTCTATTTTTCTTACTATTCTTTTTTTTATTTCTTCTCATTTCTTGGTTCTCTTGAGTATTTTGAAAGAGTTTGATAAGGCATGTAGGAACTATATTTGGAATAAACGTGAGAATTCCCATGGTCTTCATTTTCTGGCTTGGGATATCTTATGCAAACTGAAAGAATATGGAGGCTTGGGTATATTTTCAGCAGTATCTAGAGTGGGTCCGCTAAGAGCTATATTTTCTTGGAAGCAACTTGAAAACCTGAACTCTCTGCTTAATAGAAACATTGTGGATAAATATGGGAGTTGCTGGTGGAATAATGATGGGAAGAGGAGTTCTTCGGCCACATGGAGGATCTTGATGGATAGATGGAATTCTCTTAAAGGAATTTTAAGATGGATTATAGCTTCAGGCTCGTTGATTGATATTCGAAAGGATACATGGATTCTTGATAGAAGTTTAGAGAGATGGCCAACATTTGTAATCAATTGGGAGGAAGAGATTGTAACTCTAAATTCTCTTTTGGCTAATAGAGCTTGGGATGTTTCTAAGCTTTTCCAATATTTTGGAGAACAACTTGTAAATCTGATTACCAAAGTTGATATACAACAGAGCTAGGAGGAAGATAGATTGGAACTCAAGTTTAAGTTATTTGGCAAATCCATTTCATCTTTATGTTTAGTAGCTCGATATATAGATATTACACAAGAAGAGGTGGACCATTGACTCTTCAAGCTAAAGCATAATTCATGAAATGAATTGTTTATTTTGACGCTATGTATGAATACAATTCCAACTGCAGATTACCTATTTTATAGAAGGCTTGCTAATTCAAACCTTTGTCCAAGAGGTTATCTTGAGGTGGACCGTATTGATCATTATACATCTACATGTCCAAAATTGCTTCAGGTTATAAGGTTACTGAACTCAAAGGGATTCTCGGTTCCAGTTTTCAGCTCTTTCTCGGAATGTATGAAGAAGCAAAAATCATTTTTCTATAAGGAACCCTTTCTTTCCAAAACTATACTTTATATTGCTTTTTCATTCATGGATTATTATAAATAGAGTAAAGCATGGTGATGTGGAAGAAAGTGATGTTGTTATTGCTTTTAGAGCATAAGTTTTATGACTACTTTACATTAAGACAATATCTAATTAGGAAACTAGGGTACTAATCAATCTTCATGGCTGTCTAATTTTTGGCACCCCCTGCACCCAATTGGTTGAAAATAAATATAGATGGATCCCTATGCAATTAGAACAAAGCTTGAATTGGGGGAGTAGTAAGAGATTGCAAAGGCAAGTTTTTAATGACATTTGGATGTGCATATGTTCATTGGGATAGTGCACGGTTGGAGTTGTTGGCTTTTAAATCTTTGAAAAGTTTTATTCAATGTTGGATGTTTGAGGCTAATGGCATTGTTATAGAGGGAGATAATCTAAATGTCATCAACTTTCTCCAAAAGTTGTATAGCATACTGGAGAAGAGGATGAGAGATCAAATAAATGAAGTCCTTTTATTCATGAAGAACTTCAGCAATATTTTTTTTAATTTTCTTAATAGACAATGTAATAAGTTAATTAATTATTTTGCTAACTTAGCATGTGAGTATGATTTCTTTTGGGATGTAATTAGTGAGAATAATATTCCTCCCTCATTTGTTCTTTTGTTAAAGGAGGAATGTAATATGTTTCCTTTGATTGTGTATTTTTTATCTAGGCTTCTTTTATAATGCAATTTGGCATTTCTTCTAAAAAAAATTCTAAGAGTGTAAAAGATTAAAAAATGGCCAAGTAAAAAAACAAATGGTAACTAGGTGTTTAGCTTATAGAAATTGGAGGAATTAATAGGATTTAATGTTTATTTTTCACATAAACTAAGGGGGCTGAATTGGATATTCTTAAATTCTTGATGAAACTTACCATTAGGTCACCCGCCCCAAAATTGCTCCGGGATGAGCACGATTAACTTCAGAGTTTCTTAATAAAATTACAACCATTATACTAAAAAGTTCCTCGATGTTCAAGAGCTTAGCTTTGTTTACTTAAGAGATTTTATAATCTCCCTTACTTAAGTAATTGGCATCCTCTTCGGTATCATTATCCCAGAATCATCCACTAGGCGGATATAATTTTAGAGGTGACCCCTACAACTTCAAGTCGTGGTTCACGCCATGTAGCACTTCGTCCAATTCATGGTTCAAGAGGTGGCTCCCATGGCGTAGCAATTGATCTTGTATGATAACTAGATCCAATCTTTTTGCTAGCGTATTGCTTTGATATCATTTATAATAGCACAAACACTTAACTTTCAAGAAGTTATCCTCTTTTACCAAAGGCCCTCGCGATTTTGCCCTTCCTGATAGGTCACCCATTCCAAAATTCTTTGAGATTGGCATGCTTAAGTATTGATTTTCTTGATGAAATTTCAACCACTACATAAAAAAGTGCCTTGATGTGGATTGAGCCTCTTTTACTTAAGGGGTTTCACAATAGACTTATTCATACAAGAGTGTTTTGTGCTCTATGCCCATTTGTCTCCTCCAAACCATTAATCTTACTATTCGTGTTTGTGATAGATTAAAGAAGGCTATGAATAATGTTTTTTTGGGTCTCCACTATTAATTCTAAAAAAAAGAATTGGTCTAATTGTGGTGCTTGTACCAAACCTTTTATTTTTTATTTTTTTTTTAGGTGGTTTGGGTTATATGTCTATTTATTATTTGGTTAAAATTTTTCCCTTCAATTTATGGTGGAAACTCAAGAAAAATGATTTCTTTTGAGCCAATTTTATGAATTAGAAATATTATAACAATAAGAGTCAAACCTCTTGTTCTTTATTGCAAGGGTAGTCTCTTGGGTGGAAAAGGTTGTGCAACATTAAATGGTTTGCTAAATCAGTCATAAATTTTGGAATATGCAACAATTCCTCTTTCTTCTACCAGGGTGATTGGTCTGGTGATGGGTGTCTAGACGCTCACTTCAACCATCATTCTACCTCATCATTAAAAATATCTTTGTTCATCACCAATGATATTTTGACTAAAAATCATCTTTCTTAATATATTCCTCAAAGATTGGTGGATAGTGTGTGCGACATTCCCATTAACAGTAATTGTAATGATCAAATTATGTATAAATTATCTAAGGATGTCAACTTTATTCTTAACAAGGCTCTTTAGAAATAAAAAAGATGTTATCTCTACTTTTGGTAAAATTTATAATTCTTCTACTCCTTTAAACACTTCTATGGTAGCTTAGAGAATTTTAAAAAGTTTATATTCCTGTTAGTAATAGGTTAAAAGGAAAAGGCTTATGTTTGGTTTCTAAATATCAATGTTACTATCATGTTGAGACTATTAGCCATATTTTCTTTAATGGGTCGTTTGCTGCTAAAGTTTGTATTGCTTAAAGAAAGGTTTGCAAATTAAAATTAATTTTAATAAGAAGTTTATTATTTCTTTTTAGATGGTTGTTTTCATCTTAAAGTTAAAAGGCATATTTTCACTGTCATTTTATTACTGGTCCCCTATCTTCTTTGAGATGAAAGGAATGAGAGAAAGTACAATGATATTAAAATTTGTCCCCAAAGGGTTTTATGTTCTTTGTTGTTCAATATTCATTAACTCTTCAAGGTTGGCTTATTAACTTTGAAGCATTTTAGAGGGATGAAATATTTGCTTACTTTTTTTAATATTAACTATGATAATTCTAATGACAACAACATTTAGAAAATTTGGATTGAAATAGATTCTAAAAAATTCTAATTAATAATCTTTCTTTCAGAATCTCTTAAATTAAAAAGACTGGTAATGCATGTGTGATGTGGTTGGTTATGAAAGGCTATATCAAAAATTGTTTTGTGTCTTCCCACATGTTAAATGCTCCTATTATTCTTAAAGGAAAAATTATACTAGATGCTTCGGAGTTAGTTACCTTACATTATCAATTAGTTGGTTGTTGCTTCTTGTTGGATCCTACCTTCTCCTTGTGCCTTTGGTTTGTCTTTTTATTATTTCCTCTATGGGGTTTCTTTTTCCTTCTCGTTTAGTTTTATTTCCTTGTCAGGGTTTATGATGGGGTTCTTGCTATGTTGTGTCCTATTGAGTTTGTTTAGTCGTGTGTTTAACTGTGGGTTCTTTAGCTTCTCGTTCTTTTTGTTGTTTCTTATTCTGTATTGGGTTGTTCATTTTTTTCTATTAGGTTAGACTCTTAGGGATGTTAGTTGGTTGTGTTCCTTTGGTAATGGATAACCGGTTGTCAGGTGTTATTTTTGTTTGTTGGGTTTCTGGTTATTCAATTTGCTTGGGTGTTGTCTCTCTTTGTTTGGCTTCGTGAGTTCTGGGTGATCCTTTTAATTCTGCAAGGTTCTTGTTACTAGTTTCTGGTTGTCTTCTTTGTCTTCATATTGTTGCTTCTTCCTCTTGTTATTGTTTGTTTGGTTGTTTTTGCCCTATTTTTTCCTTACGAATTTCTTAACCTTTGTTTGTTTTGTAGGTGCTTACTTCTTTGTTATATTTTCTACTGATTCTTTCTTTTTTGTAGATAATATGATAATACATGAGTGGTTTATTGATATACTCAATATTGTTGGGCATTTATTTTTTGGAATTTGGATGCTTGCCTATCTTATTTTTTGTTTTCTTTATTGTAATTAGATAGGGATCCATAACTCCTTAGGGTTTTTTTTTTTTTTTTTCTTCTTTGTTTGTAGTTTTTTAAGCGTGCATTTAGTGTTGGATCCCTTAAAGGACAATTATTATTCTATCGATATTAGCACATAATTCCACTGTGTATTTAATTAAAAAAACTATTCACAAATATTTAAGTCATTTTGAGAATTCATTAATATTTTAAAAATTTTCTTGGAAGGCATGAACATTATGAAAAATATTATTTAAATCAAGAATATTTTCAAAACATTTTACAATATTTTGTATTTAAAACCAAGCCACCCAATCCTCTAAGCCCCCTTGCATACTAAAAGGCTTTGCTTCGGATAACTTTTGACAACTGTATATTTGCTACATATTTAAGAGCTTTGTATATTGTATTTTCTTTCTTCAGTTAAAAAATGATTTTTAGAGCTGAAATATACATATCTCCATTCATACACATCGAATGCATATGAAACTTAAAATATTTGCTTATTTATACAAAATTTCTATGAAAATTAGGCATGGCTCAAAATTATGAAATTAACCAACACATGGAATAGGCTCCACAATCATTAGCAAAAGATAAGGGTAAATGATAATTTCAAAAGTTGTTTTTTTGTTAAATACAAATTCCATTCATATAGTGAGGAAAAAATCCCACATAATTGTAAAAAGTTTCTTGCAATTTATTAAAATTATGCAAATTTTATCTTACTTATTTAGTTTTTTTTAATTATTATAAATCAAACAGCATTAAAATATTACATGAAAATTTGGAGAGGTGCCATAACATGCTAAAGACTCACCAAAATTAATTAAACTGAAAATGATCACAATAACCAGGCATATAAATTTTTAACAATATTGAAAAATAAATTCGAAAATCACCAAACATTTAAATAAGAGATTATCACATGAAACCAAAATTATGAAATGCCTAATTAATTTGATGGAAAGAAAATATTTAAAAGTTTAGGAATTTAGGAATGCTCCAAGTAATTAATTTTCTAAATAAAATAGAAAGGATTTACATTTTCTATTGGTTAATGTAGATTCAGCTGGTTTGTTTTAGTTAAAGTTTACTGAATTTTATTATGCTTAATCCACTTGGGTCAGGTCAGGTAAAGCAAATATTTATTTTGTTGATGGGTAAATTGAGTAAACTAGCTTGAGAAATATGAAGAAATTTCATGAAACCAGTAATCTGAACGAATTAATTAATTTTAAAAATAGAAAACTCAACTAATCAAAATTGTTATATCATTTGATCTCATATAAGATAAAATGATTAATATAGCTAAGAAACATAAAAGGGAAAATCAAATGCTCAGTTTAATTAGGGCTTAGGATTTTCCTTATCATATATAGTTTGCAAAAATTGCCTTAAGAAACAATTTTTTAGTATAAATATTAAATTTTTTTTATTAAAAAATTGCTTTAAGAAACAATAAAAAAATCATTCCAAATCAAATCTAAGACGCTGGGTATGTATGATGCCTTGAACTCCCACTAAGACAAGAATAATAGGTTGGCTAAGGCCGGAAGGAGGAACGACTTGCTTTCTGGAAGAACTTTCATTATTACTATGAATATTTTATAAAATTGTTGTTTCTTGGAATATTACTAATTAGACTCAGCTAAAAGATTACTGCTACGACTCAATTAAAGAAAAGAGATAAATATGCTTGGAATTCAATTTTCAATTTGAGAAACTAAGTTCCACTTATTAATTTATGGAACTATACTTAGCTTTCAAGTACTCCTTAAAAGAATATAAATAGCCCAGTAGCTCTTGTTCGTCTCCAAAAGAGTGAGAGATAAACTGATATGGCTGAGACAGTAGGTTAAAATATTATTACTTCATTCTTGCAAGGATTGATAAGTTCAAACGTGGAGAATCCGGAAACAAAGGAACTGTGTCTTTTGCTGGGTGTTCGTGGGGAAATCACCTATATAACTGATGAGATTTAGATTATGAAGGCATTTCTAAGAAATGCAGAAGAGAAGCAGGAGACAGGTTCCATGGTGAGGGAGTGGGTGCGGCTAGTCAGAGAGGTCTCTTTGGACATGGAGAACAACATGGATGAGTTTAAAATCTAATTAAAATGTCGATCAGACTTGTAGGCATATCCCTTCTCAATATATTTGTTGCTACTTTTACTTTTGAATGATTTTCACAAAAAATAACTTCGTATTAAAAATACAAATTTATATTTCATAAGAAATGTGCTTTTTTTTTTTTAATTTACTGAACAAAATAATGATACAACAACAATAACTTCAAGCATTTATCCCACAATGTGGAGTCAGCTACATGAATCCCTTTCCTCCATTGTGTCTAGTTAAGAGTCAATGTCTCATTTAGAACTAATAAAAAAATGTCATTTCTAAACAAGTCTTTTTAGGTCTACCTCTACCGTTTTTAACATAGGTTAAATCTAATACATTTAATCTCCGAATCGGGTAGTCGGAAGGTCACGGTTTTATGTGACCAGACCATCTAAGTTGATTCTCTCTAATTTTATCTGTCATTGAAGCTAATCCAGCCTTTTCACATAAAATTGAACAAAATTATGATAATTATAAAAAATAGTAATTTACTATATTAAAAAAATATATTATTTTAATATATTTAAAGTAAACTTATATATTATAGAAAAGATCTACATAGAAGAAACTTAAGAAAATTTTTTATGACATGGAAAGTTTAATTGGTTAGCTAATATCCGAGAATTGAAAAGTTCTTTATGAGCTCAAAGTTAATGATAAGCTTTTGTGGAAGTGTAACCCTTAATATTTTTTTTAATTGGACTCATATATATATTGTAAAACAATTACTAACAATTCATTCATTCCATACATTAATTTGAATATATACCATTAGATGGTCAATTTTTTACTTTATTATACATATCCTTATCTGTACTCCATGAGGTAAACCTAAAATTCAAACTCATTTTCAAGAATTTTGGATCCAATGAGGCTTGGACCTACTAACTTTAGTAGCATTGAAAACTTGTTTATGTGTTGAAGGTGATGAATGCAATGTGGTGCCCTTAGTAAATCATATATTTGTTTTCGATCTATTCATGTATCTCCTAATAGAACAAAAAGAAGCCATATTCCAATTTCTTTAATGCATTTTCATTTAATGAAAAAAAAAACTATATATGCAAGAATGAATTTATAATTCTATATTTATTTTTAGAAAATGAATAAACTATATATCAACATACAAGTAATATAATAAAATAACTATATATTATGAATACAAGTAGAGCTTACATGAATAAAGGTATAATATTAAGTCAATTTCAAAGATTATCATTAGTTCTTTAAAAATATTTTTATTTAGATGCAATTAAATTTTAGACTTCTTGATAAGTATTGAATAAATTATCTAAAAAATATACTCTTTTTTGTAATTTATATCATAGTAAGATTTAGAAGAACATTTATTTAGTAAAACTATCAAGTGATTAGTAATTTATTATGAAAACAAATCTCCATGAGTTACACCGACATTTTCTTTGGAAAAAAAAAATCATATTGGACGAATTTGAAAACAACTTTATACAAATAAAGTAAGAAAGAGAGAAGACACTTATATTAATTAAATCATCGTACAATAGTTGGTCTAGTTAACCTTGCACTTAATTAAATAATAAAAAAGTCATTAATCTGATCAACAAGAGATAATTCCAACAATCAACCTCTTAAGATAAACATGTTAATTAAACTAATTAAAAAAGAAAAGAAGAACCAATCTATGTGCTCAAAATACAATTAATAGTTTCAATATTGGGCACATCAACAGGAAACTTATCAATCTCTTTCTCCATGGATAGCTTCACATTGGATTTATATCTCTCAGCACCTTCCAAACCACACTATTGCACTTAAATTCAGATCCATGCAAAGAGAAGGATTTGACTAATGAGTATCTTAGAGGGTGTTTAAGATGCGGACAAAGGTGCGAGGAAGGATTGGAAAGGATAATTGCTTTATCTACCCTAAGTAAAAACTAAATTTGAAATAACCAAGAACCATGCAAAGAGAAGAGAATCACTCCCCTACTTTTTTTTGTTAAAGAACTACAAACTTTTATTAGATATAATATTATATTTATAGGCATTAAAATACCCTTGGACTACTCATATTTTAAATAAAGCATAAGAAAAATGGTGTTGACAATTAAATGCTTGGAGTGGTTCAAACATGCTTTACATATAATTGATTTTCATGCAAAATGCATTATAGAGGTAACCAATTTATGATTCCAATGTAGGGAATAGAAATGCAAATAAATAAATATTATATTAAAATAAATCTAAACTTTGCCTTGGGCATGGACAATTTTGTTTTTCAACTTTTGCAAGGTACTTCTCTTTTTCTTGTAATTGCATGTTTAGTCCAAAGGGTTTTTTTTTTTTTTTGGTTAAAATCCACAGAGGGGCCTACAAAATCCACAGAGGGACCTACGCATTTATATCAAAAAAGGGGGTTACAAGGTCCTTAATAAGAACCTCCAGCTCGCTAATGCTCAGAAGAGCAACAATAAAAAACAAAATAAAACCTGAGAGCCGGTGGTTCCTACTACTAAGATGTAAAAAAAACCTAAGAACATTCTAGGATTGCAAGAAAACAGCACCCAAAAAATAAAAAGAAAAAGATAATAACAATCAGCACGATCTTCCTGCAAAAATTATAATTAACCTTCCAAAAACTCGAGAAACTGGAGCTTGTAATCTCCCTGCAATAATTATAACACCAAGTATCTAAGCGCCAGATCTGCAATAAAAAGAAACTACATCACAAAAAGTCCATATGGAAAATGAAAAGGGGTAAGAGTAAATCAAAGCATATGACATAGGATAAAAGAAAAAGGGTTACAGATCCTTCGCTGAATGCAAAAATAGTTTCTTCATTGCGTCTGATGAAGGAGCCCGATAGTAGTAAAGTAAACCAAAACAGAGTATTTCCCAGAACAAAAATAATCCAAAACGAGGTAAGGGTGGCAAGCGTAACAAAATTGTCTTATCTGAGACCCAGAATAACAACCAGAGAAGTAGGTACATGTAAAAACTAAAGCAAAATGTAAGCACCACCAATGGAAGTGTGATTATACCGCAAAACATAACAGGGATCTAGAAAGGTCAAAGTCACCATAACCTTGCACAGGCAACCAAAAATGAGCTCACTAATATAGTTCCACATACCATGCAGGTTAATCAGAAACATAGGGCTAACAAAGGAAGTAAGAAATCTGCTAACAGCCAGCAAAACCAATTCAGTAACATCCCTCCAGCAACACCAAAATAACCTCAGATATCTCCTATACCAATATCCATTAGTCAACCAAACGCATAACACCACCAAGTTAACCAAGGTACCCTCATCCAGTAAAGAGCAGCAAACCACAAAGAAGTCCAGAAAACACTTGAGATAGTTCTCAGAAACAATATTAGGATGGACCAGATTAAAAATAGAGATATTGAAAACATAATTAAACCCACAATTGTACCACAAGACACCAACCAGCATCTGATAAACCAATGAACAACACTTACAAGACCCAGCCCAAGCAAAGCACAAAAGAAGCACCATCAAACCACCAATGGAAGTGTGATTATACCGAAAAACATTACAGGGATTCAGAAAGGTCAAAGACCCCATAAACAGCCACCAAAAAATAAGCTCACAAATAGAGCTCCACGTACACACCACACAGGTGATTCAAAAACGTAGGGCTAACAAAAACAATAAAAAGTTTGCTAACAGCCAGTAAAACCAATCCATTGTGCCTCTTCAAAATCAATATGCTTTTTTGCACAAGCTCTTACCTATTAAGTATTTGGGCACTTTGCTTTATAGAGGTAGAAAAAAGTCTCATTTATTTCATGATATTGTGTACAATGTTAAAAAAAAACTCTTTGTCTGGGCTTTCAATTTTCTTTCGTTTGGTGGTAGATTAGTTCTGATCAAAAGTGTTCTTTGCTCCATTCCTTTATATTTGTTTCACACCCTCGATCCTTCTAAGTACATTTGTTTGAAGCTTGAAAGGATGTTTAACAAATTTCTTTGGGGGGCTAAAGAGGGTAAGTCTGCAATTTTGTGGGCTTCTTGGAATAAATGCTCGGGGGTTCAAGACGAAGGTAAGTTGGGTTTTAAATCTATCAGTGATATGGCTTGTTGTTTTTCATACAAACTTTGGTTTAATATGAGATCTAATATTAGTCTTTGGTCTAAATTTATGATTGAGAAATATTGCGTTGGTAAACACCCCCTAACTGGTTTTTTTAAAAGTGGTGATTCTACCATTTGGAAACGTCTTTGTGCTATTAAGTGGGAGGTTGAGAATTTTATTCAAGGGGGCCTTGGTTGTGGGAAGATTTTTTTTCTGGCAAGTTAATTGGCTCGGATGTGCTTCTATTGATAATATGCTCAATACTCGTTCCAACAGTATGGTGAAAGTGGCTGATTTTTATCAAGATGGTATGTGGAATCTATCTCTTCTTGCTGATATGGTTCCTAGTTTTATTTTAAATCTTATTATTACTGTGCCTCTTCAACTTGAGCAAAATGATTTAACTTTATTTAATAAGTCTAATGATGGGGTTTTTGCTGTTAAAGAGGTGTGGCATTCTATTAGGCCTTCTTTTCCTAAGTCTGTTTTCTTGTCTAATTGCTGGCAAAATTGTATTCCTGCTTCCTATTCCATCCTGCTATGGAGGATCATGAACCAATATTTGCCTATTGATACTATTCTTATGAAGAAAGGTTTTAATATAGTTTCTAAATGTCAATGTTGTTTTCATATGGAGAATAGGAATAATGTTTTTGCGAATGGTCCGGTGGCTTTAAAAGTTTGGCTATATTTTGATAATATGTTTGGGGACCATTTTTGTAAGAATTACAATAATATCATTAATATTTTGCATGATTGGACGTTTCCCATTAAGAAGTATATTAGAAATGTCCTTCCTACTATCATTTGTTGGTTTCTGTGGAAAGGCAGAAATGAGTCTAAACATGAGGCCACCAAAATGAATGCTATGGCCTTAATCAACCAAATTAAAGATAAAGTGAGATGCATTTATGGGGCTAAGCTGATTACTTTTAACTATTTTCATCATTATCATCATCTTCTTAAGGTTTTTGGCATTGTGGTGGAGGCTTCTTGTTTGCTGCCTCCTAATCGTATCTTAGTTAGATGGATTAAACCTTCTAGTGGCTATTACAAGTTAAATACTGATGGTGCCTTTAGCAATTTAAAAGCTGGTGTTGGGGGTATTATTCGGGATTGCAGAGGTAACACGATTATGGCTTTTGCTGGTCCCTCTGTTATTAGAACGGCTTGTTTGGCTGAAATTCTTGCTCTTAAGTATGGGTTAAATTTATGCAACACTCTTGGGATTACGAATGTGTGGATTGAATTGGATGCCCAAACTATTATACATTACATTTCTGGGAAAGGCTCGGCTAATCCTCTTTATTTATACATTATTAGAGAAATAAAATGTCTGTTGTATTCTTTTAACTTTGTTTTATCTCATATTCACAGAGAAGGTAATGCGGCGGTAGATTTTTTAGCTGATTTGGGGGGTAATTTGAATGAGTTTATGGAATTTACTAGTACCTCTTTACCTCCCAAATTGGTTGGCATTACTCATTTGGATCGGGTGGGTATGCCGTATATTAGACTGGGGTAAGGTGGTGTTTTTTCTGGGTGGTTCTTCTTGGGGGTGTTGGGTGCTCCAGGTTTGGATGCTGGTATTTCTTCTTCTATTTATTGCTGGCTGTGCCCTAACGAACTTTCAAACAACACTTACAAGACCCAGCCCAAGCAAAGAACAAAAGAAGCACCATCAAACCACCAATGGAAGTGTGATTATACCGAAAAACATTACAGGGGTTCAGAAAGGTCAAAGACCCCATAAACAGCCACCCAAAAATGAGCTCACAAATAGAGCTCCACGTAAACACCACACAGGTGATTTAGAAATGTAGGGCTAACAAAAACAATAAAAAGTTTGCTAACAGCCAGTAAAACCAATCCATTAACATCCCTCCAGCAACACCAAAATAACCTCAGCTATCTCCTGTACCAAAAACCAATAGCCAACCGAAAGCAAAACACCACCAGTCCAAAGGGCTTATTTGATTACCATTTAATCTACATCATTTTGTTATTGGCTAATGATAAATCCTTGATTTTCCACTACGAATCATTCTTTCTTGTGTCGTTATTCTTTATTTTGTACCTGTTTTGCTTGATTTTTTAGTTCTTTCCTATAGATTATGTTCACAACACTTGAAAGAATATATGATCCAAATTTATATAAGAAAATATATAGACTCTTCAAGAAAAATTAAAATGAATAAATTATATTATAAGGCCTAATGAAGGCTTGCCATACTTTATTAATTGTTTTTTAACGTTTAAATATTAATTGCACTAAACTTATGGTGTTCTCCAAATGTGGAGCAAATCTGTTTTGAAGTTGGTGTGCATGCTTTGGTGAGTTTTCACACAAATTGGCTTGGATGAATTGATTTAATTTGCCATTAAGTCCGAGTTCACTAGGTGAATTAGGTCCTTGCAATTTGGTAACTTGTAGTCATTAAGTACCATAATTGGGATGGCTTGATAAGTCCTCCATAGTGAGCTCTATGTTTTCGCGAGCTTTAACTACCTTTGATGTCAAATATATATTTTGGATACATTGGGCAAATTGATCCCTATTATGATATAGATATGCATTACACTCAATTCCTTATTAAAGAAAAATAAATAAATCTTAAATTAATTAAATAATATCTTAAGATTTAGTTTTTTTGTTGGACATTATAAATTTCAGTAAAATGTATTAAACCTGATTCCTTATTATCAAATGTGTAGACTAAAAAATAATTTTATTAAACTTAACAAATGTTTTTTTTTTTTTTTTTTTTTTTTTTTTTTTTTTTTTTTTTTTTTAAATTATTTTATAGCGACCTTAATATTAGATTACTATTATAATTAGGTGAAATTTTGGATATGTTTGAACTCATAACTTGTTAACATTAAAATTTTCTAAATGAGCACCACATAACCTTGCATGTTGTTGCTTTATAAAATAAATTAAAAAAAAAAAAAAAAACTTGCATGTTGTTTAATTGCAACAATTTCTTAAATTGGTCGGGTTGTCGGCTTCAATCGCTTTTCACGTTACATGTTTGTCGTGAGATCATAGCTGAGATTTAAGACCTCAAATACAAGATTGCTCACATAAGTGATTTTCGATTGCGTTATTGCATTACTACAATAACCTCAGGCTCCTATAATGTTTCTAGCTCAATGGGACCCTATTTCGTCGACCATCAACTCGGTGCCTTATTCACGCAAGAGGCTCAATTGGTGGGCACTGATGAATCTAGAAGAATGCTTAAAGATTTACTTATTAGGGATGAGCAACAGCGTAGGGTAGATCTAAAGAGTTTCTTTTCAAGGTACATTTTTTAATTCCTAGAAGAAATTTGTTGTAATCATGGATCAAATTTGTTTATTGAAATGATAGATGAAACAATTTTATTAAATAAAATTTTTTGAGATGAATATATTTCAGATGCTTACATTTATGTATTGGATGTTGGCTTTTATTTATTATAATTATTAAAGGATTAGTTGCTTTGTATATTATAGGGAAGATATAAGAAAATTCCTTACATTTAGATCATGGGTAAAAGTTCTATCTCACATCTAACGTAATATAACCCATTAGGTATATGAGTTATCTTGGGATGGGCTGTGACAAAAAAATTTGTATAAGTTCATTGATTTTAGAGGAATCGATTGAAGGCGGAGCCATAAAATCAACTATATAAGGGGTAGAAATTTAGTTAGTTCTAAGATTGATCTTTTCTTTCATTCATAAAAAATTATACTGTATTTTAAGTCATTTCATATGATTATTTTGGTGTGAGGGAATTGAGATTGTGGTTCCATAGATTCTCAAGAACAAGGAGTAACAAATGGGTAGTGTGCTAGGCCAACTGTAAATTCTCATATTTCATTGAAAGAGTTTACTGATGCTCGACTGTGCGGTCCTATTGTGCTAGGCCAACTTTATATTTTTAAGGGTTACAGTACTATAGAATCCCTCATTCCCATCAATGGCCTTCTTCTCATCTCATGCAATTTTTCTGCATAACACCGTTCAATTGATGGCCATTGGCGAGATCTCACCGAGAGATTCTGCATAGCTTGCTCTTCCCATTGTGTACATGAAAGAAGTTAACAGGCTGATATAAATGTAAATAGTAAGATTTAATTTTTAAATATGTAAATAAGAATGTTCGAGTGTTATATTTGATCTTTTATTGCACCGCTAAGATATACATGATCGCGACTCTTATTTCAACACTTAACAATTTTACTTTATGATACATATCATATATTCATCTTTGATAATTGTGCCATCTTATGCTCACATTTGTTGTTTGGTCTTGTTGAAGCCCACACCTTAAAATTATGCCATTAATCTTAAGTTTTGTTCTTAAGATATTTTAAAGTTTGACATCACTCAGTAATTTTGCTCGTAATTTAAATTTATTGAAACTTGTTTAAATTTAGAAATAATTCCGAATTAACTCTATAAATTTTTATCAGTGAATTATGATTAATCATTTTGATAATGCTATGATTTTTTTACATTTTAGTTTAAATTTTATTATTGATAGATAGATCTAACTTCAGTCATTTATATCACAATGAGTTAAAAATTTTCACTATTTTTTTTATTGATCATAAAATCTCTATGCCTCTTCTTCTACTTCCATAATAGTCATTTGTATTAAATATATTAATAGCCATTACGAAATTGTAGTGCAAGGCCAACTGAGTATTTAATACAAACTCGTTGTTGCTATTTAGATTTGAGAAAAAAAAAAATAGGCATACAAGAGTAATGAGATTGTTTATATCTTCTGGGTTGATCTACCTTTCAAAAAGCTTCCAAAAGAAGGATTTATTTTGCACAAATAATAGATAACTCATTAAACATTAACAACAACATTATTAACCTATGACCAGAGTCAATTTTCTTCTTAATCTTATTAGGCTATAGAGTTTCATTTTCTAATGTTTAATTTGTTTAATTTGCCTAAGGAAAATGTATATATCTAAGTATTAATGCATTAAGAATTTTATTAAAATCTTATGATTGGTTTTCTACTCCCAACTATTTAGAGACACTTTGATTGAAATGTAAAATACCCTCACCTATTAGATAAACTTAAATAAAAGTAGAAAGGAATTTTTTTTTTTTTTTGTTAAAACCCACAGAGGGGCCTACGCGTTAATATAAAAAACGGTTACAAGGTCCTTAGAAGGATCCTCCAGCTCACTACGCTCATACGAGCTACAATCAAAAGGAAAAATAAAGCCTACGAGCCGGTGGATCCTTTTTCTACAAATACAATATAACAAAAAATTAAAACTGGGCTGCAAGGCTGCAGCACCCAAAATACGGAAGTGAAAAGTAGTATCATTCAGCATAAACTTCATGCAAAAAAGAAAAAGAAAATCTAAAGTGCAAAAGAAAATGCTAAAAGAGAGAAGTTTACAGATTTTGACGTTCCCGAGCTCAGAAAACAATTTTATCCTAATGAAAGAGCCTTGAATGTAAACATAGATTTATTAAGGAAGAAATTAATTAAAGATCATAATGAAGTACGATAGTTGAATGTAAACAAGTTTTTATGCGTTTTGCTAAATAACTTGTAATTATCAACACAAATATGTTTAATAAATTTTCAATTTAGAATTAAAATGAAGGTGAAAAGGCAAATATTAACCACTAGTGGAAACAAAGCAAGTGTCTTTTGGAGATAATATGTTGCTCATTGTTTGCGCTCTATCTAGAGCATGGATATCATTTGATGTGGGGTGTAATGTTGAATTTGGTATAAAAGAATAGAATAGGAAAATTTATTTGCTGGTTTGAAATGGGTGACCCCAAAAAAATAATAATTTGTGAATTCAAAGGCTTTATAAAGGTAGATCCAAGCCTGATCAAGACCTACTAAGGCTATTGGGGTTTAACTTAATTTTTATGTGGCATATTTTGTGTGAAGAATTAAAAATATTGTGGAAAGATATGATTGGTATAGGTATTCAATATATATCACAGGTATTATCAATAGAATTTTTGGTAGAAAGTTTCTATAAAATATTCTCTGTAATTAGTTAATCAGAAAAAATTTTTGGCTTACTTTTTGATGAAATAATCTGTTGGAATTGCTGGTGGAAAGAGCGCCTTGCTGCGTCCCAAATCATTCCCTTATGGCATTCCACATTTTTCTTTCTTCTGAATGTAGTTCTCTGCCGCTCCATCCCTCATCGCTATTCAAGAAATCTCAAGCTAACCATACCGCTTTATCCCTCGTTTAAGTTCAAGGATTCTCACACAAATTGCTCCGTCCATCTCCATTCGCGTCAATTTTTGGTGTGCGAAAGCAGCCATAACACAAAGCTAAAGAAGCTTTATTGAACATGAAGCTTAAAGGGGAGCTTGGTTCTTCTTGTGCTTACGATTGGGGTTAAGGCTAAGTGGATGTATGTTCTCTCACTTCTAAACCTAATAGGAACATATTTTGTTTTTTCCCTCTCAAATAAAATGAGTGTAGATTTTCTGCTAAACTAATTAGTTTTCTTCCTAAACGTAATGTGTGTTAGTTTTCTACTCACCAACACCTTTCTTTCTTTATATATTATAAAAAGTTATGAGCGTGAGAATCCTCAACCATAAACCCAACCAAGAACACACGATCACACATCTTATCAAGGCTATACTCTTGAATCTCTTTACATCTGCTTTTACCTTTACTCTAGAACAATTTTTTACCAATTATTAAATAAAATAATAAAAACACTAAGTATTAGATGAAAGCTAAGAGGGATGGGAATGAGACAACCATTTATCTTTGCTCTCATAAATGATTTTCTTTTCAGTGATTTCATGTCCCGGCAGTTCAGAAGAATATTTATACTGCATTTTCAATGCTAGAACTTACAGCAGATATTTAGTAGTTATAGTTTCAAGCAATCAATAATTCTCCAAAGCTAGAGGAATTTTTATAACATCCGGTGTCCTGACGTAGCTCTATGTTCAGACGCCACTAAAATGGTGCCACGTGCTCCTACTCTTTACCGCGCGGCCCGACAACCCGACCCGGACACGTACCCAGTATTGCAATGTATTGGCTGATTTGTGCAGAGCGGGATATTACTAAGTTTTGCTCGGTATTGCTCAGTATTGAGAAATACTATTATATCATGACCAATACCTAGCAATACCGAGCAATACTAAGTTTTGCTCGGTATTGCTCAGTATTGAGAAATACTATTATATCATGACCAATACCTAGCAATACCGAGCAATACTAAGTTTTGCTCGGTATTGCTCAGTATTGAGAAATACTATTATATCATGACACTCTTTACCGCGCGGCCCGACAATCAGACCCGGACACGAACCCAATATTGCTATATATTGGCTGATTTGTGCACAACAAGATATTACTAAGTTTTGCTCGATATTGCTCGGTATTGAGAAATATCATTGACAGAGCGGTATTTCTCGTTATTGCCAAGCAATACCTAGCAAAATCGAACAATATCGAGCAATACATAGCAATACACAGACATAGAAATATTGGGTTCCGGTCTGGGTCGGGTTGTCGTGCCGCACGGTAAAGAGTAGGCGCATGTGGCGATATTTTATTAGCGTCCGAACGTAGAGCTACATCAGGACACCGGACGTAATAAAAATTCATATTTTTAGGCAATTTTATTGGTTTATGTGAACTCTATTTGCCTTATAATATTTTAATTTATAACCATGCACAATAATATCTAAATATTAAGCATTTCCTTTTATAATTAACATTAAAAAGAGACTGGGTGGAGAGCATTTCAACATTTGAAGCAGAGCAAAATTTCTCACCCAGCCATTCACGTTAATGATCAATACTAATAAGAATTTGTTTTCAAAATTTGCAAAATGATTTCCAACAGAAAAAATTGGTGGAATTTCCGGCAAAATTTTATCTAGAAAAATTTCAACCAGATATTTTTAACGGATTTTTCTATTCAAATTTCTGACTAAATTTTCTAGCTAAAATTTCGCCGAAAATCCACACAAATTTTCCAGTTGATTTTTTTTTTCAGTGATTTTTTTTTCTGCGTGTTTCACAGGCAAAAAATCTTCAGTCGAAAATTCACAAAAAAATGTATATTTATAAAAAAAATTTGTTGATTTTGGATTGGAAATTCATCCAGAATTCGAACATTATAGATACCTTGCTTAAAATATAAAAAAAAAGTACAATAATTATTATTAATATTGATGTGATGGTTTTATAGGTGAAGGAAGGATAGACTTGATCTTGGCTATCATTTTATTCTCAGGAAGAGCAAGAGAAGGAAGTGGCGAAACCACACAAAACAAAATAAAAATTATAAATACAAATTTATTACTAAAAAGTTTTATTTCAAGCATACCAACTAATGAGCAAAGCGAAAACCACGAAGTTTTTCCCAGAAAGAATTGACTTCCCCTATTAATTTTTATTTCTTTCCAATGTTTATTTTTACTAATTATGTGATATTTAAAAATATAACACAAGATAAACGATAAATAACACAAGAGAAACGATAAATAACACAAAAAAAAACTCAATTGTGCATAGATATTAATAGATTTACTATTGAATTTGTTTTGGTCTTTATATCTAAATTTTAAAAATATATATATTTTAAATTATATTGATTATAGTTCGCACAATGGAACAATGCACTTGAATTCTCAAAATATGGTTCACATAATATAATTCAATATTCTCAATTATATTGATTGTATTTCTTGCACTTTGATAACTTGATAAAATGAGGTGGCAATGTTCACATAACATGGTGAAAACAAACTGTGATTAAATACCAACAAACTAATATACATTCATTAGAAATGAAAATTCAAAACTAAAAGAAATAAATTAGAAAGTACATTGATAACTTAAGCATTAATCTTATAATTAACTTGTGTTGACCTTGAACCACATCAATGCTCTTGAACATAGAAGAAGTCAAATAAGATAGCAAATGCCTAATTTCAAGAAATGTTGAAGTGTTTGGTTGGTGGAGATAAACATGTAAAATCAAGTCTTGTAAAAGAGGAGCTGTAATATCTGCTTGTAGGCCAACCATTCAATTCCAAAGCTTTTATTTTAGTTTAAATATATCTTCTACATCAAGAGCCGTAAGTTTGGGAGTGTTCTTATGGTTCTCTACTTCCAACTTCAATACATCTACAATTCCCTTTTGCACGGTTTTAAGTTGAATCTCTTGGAGGCAGGGCAAAAATCGAATTCCAATGACACCAGCAAGTTTTGAGCAATAATAGAAATAAAGTTTTTGAAGAACAGGAATGCAATCCATATGGAATTCAATTCGAACCGGACTGCAAATTTTCAATATCTTCAATTTTTGAAAACCTCCTGCACTAAATAACAACTCTATTGGCATGCTGTTAACATTGTATAGACTAAGGGAAAGCAAGTTGGGTAGAGTTTTGATGACTTCCAAAAATGTCCGCTTGTTCTACAAATAGACTCAGTTTTTCTAAGTTACTAAGAGAGCCTACCCAATATTGTACATTAATATTTTCCATTGTAAGTCTTTGGAACAAGGAATAAAGTTTTTTTATGTTCAAATTAAATGTTTTAAGTGGGTTTGAGAAGTCTTTTAAGCTAAATCTTTTTGGTGGATCTGACTTGCCATAAAAGCTCAAGGAAAGAAGAGACCCACTTAATTTGTCCAGAGAAGCCCATAAGGAGCTATGTATTTTTTGGGATTTTTCAACAACCTTGATCTTTAGCTTCGTCAATTGAGTTAGGTACCCTAGTTCCTCAACTTTTTCCATATTATTAATCTCCAAGCCCACCAATGTTTGCAGATCTTTGAGATTTCTTAACACTCCTAGTTTCATCCTAGTATCATATTTGGAATATGGAACAAAAAAAAGAGATTTTATTTCCCATTTGAAGATGGCAAAATTCTCGAAGTTTGGCAATTGATGAATATAACCTGTCTACTCCGGTACCACGTATATCAAGTTTAACCAAATTTTGAAGCTTACTTAAGGACTTGGAGAAGGTAGAATTTAAATTTTCATGATAATATTTTAGATAAGTTCCTTTCAGGCTCAAGTATCGAAGATGTCTTAACTTAGAAAGAATTTGTAAGAAGCTTCCTTTTTCTGCTTAATGGTCAAATTGATAATATTCGAACACCAAGACTCTTAATAATTTGAATCTGGGAAGAAAGGCTAGGATCTTTTTATAATCATAAATTGGTAATGATGTAACCTGTGATAGGTCAACGTTATCTGGAATGCATCTATTTTAATTTCTTTCTCTTTAAAGAGATAATCATCGAATCACTTTTTCATCTCGAAGAGTTGCTTTGCTATGCTTACCATGAATTGAAACCATATTTTCCTCCATTGACTTGAAGATAATAACTTCAAGCATGACATCATGAATTCAACAGTTTTTTACCTTCCCATTCAAACCCACTTTTGATGGTATGATAAGACTTCTACTAACTAGCTCATTGAAATAATACTCTGCCACATCCTCTATGCTTATGGCATAATGGTTGTTCACTAGCCTTTCAGCTACCCAGAGTTGAATCAAATTCTTGCGGTTGATGAGATGGTGCTCTGGAAAGATGCTAAGATATAGAAAACAAGGTTTGAAAAGGTATGGGAGGTGATTATAGCTAAGAAGCCGCACCTGTCTCATGCCTTCAAGGCGTGGATTGGTTTCTAGCACTGAGGTTAAGTTCTTTAGCAAGTTAGTCCATTGATGATGGTCATTAGGGGCTTGCATGCTTTTGAGAACACCAGCCATTGCTACAATGGCAAGTGGAAGTCCATTACATTTTGTAACAACATCATTGTCCACCTTCTCTAGATGCTCCGGGCAGCGCTTACCGGGACCAAACACTCTCTTTTGGAATAACTCCATTGACTTTTCCTTTGATAGAAGTTGTAGCTTATAGACATAGTCACCCCCACCAGCATCAGTACAACAGTTGTTTGCCACTACCTCTATCCGTGTTGTGACTATTACTCTACTTCGATTGTTGTTTTCAAGTAGAGCATGTTTTATGTTCTCCCATGCACAATGCTCCATATGTCATCCAACACTACAATATAAAGCCTATTTTGTAGTAATTTTTCAACTCGTTTGATGAGATCTTCATTACTTTGCATGTTGTCAAAATCCTCATTATGTTCAATTTTGTCAGTAGAATTCCTTTGTATTTTCTTCAGATCCTTTTTATGGTCATGAAATGCGACTTGCTTGATGATGTCTCTCAGAAGTACAGTTAGATTGAATGATTGTGAGATGGTGATCCAGGCACGGCAGTCAAAGTACTCACCTACAATTTGTAGGTTCTCATATACCTTTTTTGTTAGAGTGGTCTTACCAAGTCCGCCCATGCCTAACACAGAGATGACCCTAAGCTGCTGGTCATCCCTAATCAATATATTTGTAAGTTTTTTTCTAGGTTCATCAAGGCCAACCAATTGAGCCTCTTGCATGAACAAGGAATCGAGTCGATGTTAGATGATATGGGGGCTCATTGTGCTAGAAACATTATAGGAGCCCAAGGATATTACAGTAATGCCATAACGCAATCGACAATCACTTATGTTATAAATCTTGTATTTGAGGTCTTGAATCTCAGCTGCGATCTCAATGCGAACATGTAACGTGCAAAGCGATCGAAGCTGATAACCAAACCAATCTAAGAAATTGATGCAATGAATAACAAACAAGGTTAAGTAGTGCTCGTTAGAATTTTTTAATATTAACAAGTTATGGGTTCAAACATATCCAAAATTTCACCTAATGATAATAGTGATCTAATATTATGGTTGCCCTAAATTAATAAAAAAAACATTAATTTATTAAGTTTAATAAATTTAATTAGATGATTTTTTAGTCTACACCTTGATAACGTTTAAATCAATTAATTATCATAATAATTATTTTAAAATTTAGAATATCCAACAAGATTAATATTTAAACGTTAAGAAATAATTAACATAATATGGCAAGCCTTCATTAGGTCTTATAATATAATTTACTCATTTTTATTTTTCTTGAAGAGTCTAGATAATTTCTTATATAAATTTGGATCAGATATTTCATAAAGTGTTGTGAACATAATCTATTGGCATGAAACAAAAACTAAGCAAAATAGCTACAAAATAAAGAATAACAACTCAAGAAAGAATGAGTCATAGTGGAAAATCAAGGCTTCATCATTAGCCAAAAACTAAATGGATGTGAGATTAACTCAAATGATACAAAGGGATTAGTGATGATACAAATTAAATGGTAATCACATAAACTTTTTGGACTAAATTTGCAATTTCAAGAACAAAAGAACTACGTTGCAAATGTTTAAGAAGAAAATGGCCCATGCCTAAGGCAAAGTTTCGATTTGTTCAATGTAATATTTTTTTTAATTTTTACATTAATATTCCCTACATTAGAATCATAATTTCTTTACTTCTATAATATTTTTTGCTTGAAAAATAATTATATGTAAAGTTTGTTGGAAATTAGGGCAGTAATTCTCTTCTCTTTGCTTGGTTCTGGGTTATTTCAAAGTTTATATTTACCTAGGCTAGATATACAAATTATCCTTTCTAATCCTTCCTCAAACCTTTGTCCACATCTTAAACACCCTCCAAGTTACTCATCATTCAAATCCTCTCCCACTCTAAAAAAAACTCTTTGCCAAGATAGGAAGCACCACCATCAATTCAAGTTCTCAATATTTTGAAATCCCCCATAAAATTAGTCAAATCCTTTCTTTACACTAGACCACAAGTACACATCCTAAGCAAATATTCTTCAGTCATTACTAGGTACTTACTCTTTTTAAACTCTATCTTCTAAAATAATATTTTATCATCCCAAACTAGCCTAAATTTGATTAGTCTTAATATCACTTCAACCATATCCCTTTAAATCCATAATCTTTTTATCACAAACTCAATATTACCTTCTTAAATTTAAAATTAAAGGCCCATAATTTTGTATAACTTTTAATATAACAACAGGGCTACTCACCATCTTATATATTGTATTAGAGTGAAGCAAAGAAAGAGAAAATATGATTAAATATTTTGACAACAAATAATAATTTTTTTTTATGGTGGACTTGCATCAAAAAACTTGTGAGCCAGTTTGAAAAGTTTAAGATTAGTGAATCTTTTTCTTTTTGTAAAGGTTTCATTTATATTAATAAAAACCCATAATATTTTTTTTTCTATTGTGCTGGTATAAAATCTAATTAATGAGTTTTACAAAAACACATAAACATTTGTCAACATAACTTGAATGTCAACTTGAGTGAAAAAATTTCTAAGGTAGCACGCAACTTTAAGAAAATAAAACTTTACCTCAATGAAAATAAAACCATATGCAACTTGCTTTAGGGTAGTGTTCCACATTATGAAAATAATGTGTATAAAATATTTTATGGTAAAAATAGGGTTATATTAGATGAACGAACTTGAGAAAATATTGGATCTTTGAAGATGACAGAGGGAGCTGTCGTGGATGACTCTATATAGATTCAAGAACACTTCGAGCAGTTCATTGTGGTATGAATTAGGGTGTTCGAAGGTAAAGAATGGAAAAATTTAAGGCCATAGTGTGGTTCAGAAGGCACTGAGAGATCCAAATCAAATGGGGATCGGAGCTATCTAAGGCTGGAAGAAATGGATAAGTTTCCTGTTGATGTGCCCAATATTGAAACTATTAACTATACTTTGAGCACATAGATTAGTTCTTATTTTCTTTTTTAATTAGTTTAATGAATTGGTTTATCATATGAGTCTTGTTGTTGGAACTATCTTTTGTTGATAATATTAATGACTTTTTTATTATTTAATTATGTACAAGGTTAGTTAGACCAGCTAATATACGATGATTTAATTAATGTAAGTGTGCAAATTACTGTTTTAACTTTTTTCCTCTACTCTACTAGGGATTTTGACCAGCCGTCGCCTATTGATGTGCTGGCTCCGCTTCCTCCGCCATTCGCTTCACCGATCATCTTGTGTCAAGTGGAGATTCTTTTCATCTTCTTTGTTCCTCATTTTTCTCTTTAGCCCCTATTTGTGTGTTTGTGTTTCATTTTCCTTCTCTTTTCACGGTATAATACCGTCGAATTGTTTTTGAGATCCTGTATTTTCGAATGGAATTTGCTCTTCTCACTCATTTAAAGATGCTTTATATGGTGCATCTTCTTCTTCATCATATTTAAAAAAAAAAATTCTCATCATGGACTGTCGTCCTTATGGATTTTAAAATGAATGATTGATGCTCTTGTTGACCCTTTTGAGTTTGCGTTGGTTGGAAAATTTTTGGGCAATCGCTTTTTCATTAATGCTTTAAAGAATTTATTTTTTAACCTCAAATTTATTAATGAATTTTTTGTTACTGTCTTCAACAGTAACTAAGCTTTTTAATGATATGAACTATTGTAGAGTGCTAGCCCATCGCTCTTATTTTTTCAATAACTGATTTATGAAATAGTTTAAATGGGCCCTACATTTGATATTGATGTTGATTCTACAATTATTCTTATTTGGGTTTCATTCCCCAACCTTATTCCACATCTATTTTCCCAATAAATCATCCAAGGTATTGGTTCCCTATTTGGTCTGCCTCTTAAAACTGATAATGCTACTTCTACTAGCTCTTGGCCATCTATTGCTAGGGTTGTGGTTGAGTTAGCTTTTACCAAACTTTTTCCTGATCGTGTGTGGGTTGGTCCCAAAAACTTGGGTTACATGCGATCCATGATTATGAAGGACTTTCCTTCTTACTGCACTCATTGCAATTTGTTATGTCATTCAAAAGTGGAATGTCGTATTTTACACCCTCATCTTGATAGTTCCCACAATATTAAGCCTTCTTCAAATGTGGGTGTTAAAACCTTTGTTGATATTCAAGAAACGTTTGATGGTGTTTTGCTTGATAATGTAGAAGTTGGTGTTGCTAGTGATGTCGGGCTTCCCTTGGCACTTAGTGATGTTGAACCTTTTCTCAACTCGTGGCGCTGATCCCTCATGGTCCTATGTTTTTGGATGTTGTTGCTCATGTTTCGAAAATTTTGGCTGTTATTAATGCTAATTTAGGTGGTAATAAGGTTTTTGCTTTTGTTGTCAATCTCTCAGATAGTCATTATGTTCTTGGTGTGGACACATTTTGTCATGTTCCAGAGGCTCCTGAGACTATTTCTCCTGCTGTTGGGGTAAAGGATCTATTATATTTAACTCGTTTCTCTCATGATGAATTAAATTTTGTGAATGTGGGTGTATGTAATAAGAATGCAATGGAGTTGAATGAGTCCTCAGGTAGTTTGGTTATTTCTTATGATGAACAATCCATTCCTACCATCGTTTCGTCCTTGGTAGTTTCGGAAGAATTGATGTCATTTGTTGATGTGCCGATTTCAACTAATTCTAATGAGGAGTTGAAAGCTCAATTAGCCTATAATATGCATGATTCTCGTGTGAATCATTCTTATTGGCTTGATGATTCCTCCCTACATTGTGGGTGTTAGGGGGAGGAGTTTAAGGTGCATGAAGAGGAGATTAATATGATGTTTAGGATGAATCACATTGTGGAGAAGGATTTTTTTCCCTTGGGGGTGGCAAACATCGAAGGCATAAATCTAAACGAAAGTAATTTTGGTTCTTCTGCTTTCGTGGGGCGTCCCTTTTGGGTTGGAAGTGGTTATGAGTTTTTGTGTTGGCTGTGGTTGGCTTTCATTTGGTTGGATTTTGGCTCTGCAATTGTTGCTTACTTTTGTTGTATAGGCAATGATGACATGATTTTCTGCTCACACCGAGGATGGCTTGGATCATTAGCAACCACTAGTGATGGTCCCTCTCCTTTTGTTTAGTTCCTTTGTAAGGGATGTGGGATGTTGCTTGTTGCTGCCTCTGGATGGTCCTTACTTGCCTTCTGAGAGGTTGTAAGAAGCCTTATGCCTATTCCTGAGCCCGGCTGGCTATTCTCTTTCTTTTCCTTTTATGGTTACCTCCTTTTCCTTTTATGGTAACTTTCTTTTGTTGGCTGATTCTAGCTTTGTATTTTTGTTGTCCTTCTTTTGGACTTGGTTGTATCCTGCTTTTAATTCAATGGAAAAAAATGTTTAAATAATAATAATAATAATGTAAGTGTCTTCTCTCTCGCTCTCTCTCTCTCCCTCTCTCTCTTCTCTCTCTCTCGCTCTCTCTCCCTCTCTCTCTTCTGGACCATATTTCTGTGCACTGCCGTCAGCTTGGGGAAGTTCGACGATGCCTGGACGGCTGGGGGTTTCCTACTCCCCAATTCTCCTCTCTCGGTGGCCTCCAGGAAGCTTTGAAGAGCCACTCTGCCGCCACGATGTCCTGGGGCCGCCTCTACTGCGGTGCTGTTTTCCGGTGCTGGAATAATAGGAATGCTATTCGGTTTGGTCATGGCAGGTGTACCCCCACGGTCATGGCTGCCAATATTCTCGAATCCCTTTCCCGCGTTTATTTTTCATCATGCCTGGAGCAACGGTTCACCTTTCAATCCTCCGGATTGTTTACTTCGTCATCATGGTGTGCCCCCCCTTCTGGTTGGCTGAAAATCAACGTCGACGGGGCCTTGCTTCGTTCCAGCAGGGGCGGGATTGGTATCGTCATTCGGGACGACCGGGGTCAACTTGTGGTGGCTGCGGGCTGGTGCATCACTCATTGGGA
>NW_021318667.1:709091-753806 GCF_001605985.2 Dendrobium catenatum
ACAGCTTTGAGTATTTTATATATATATGAGAGAGTGTAAATTAAGGGTTACACTTTTTTTTTTAACGCAGAAAGGGGTTTCGATTTTTTTTATATAAAACAAATATATTACCTAATAAAAAGGAGTTAAAACAGCTGGCGAAAGGAAAACAGAAAGAAAAGTAACCCAAATAAAAGATACAGACACAATAAAAAAGAAAAATAAAACCCAAAAGAGGGCTCAGTGGAAGGCCGAGACTCCCAGCATCATCGAATCCCCTCAAGAACCATCCAAAAGAGTGAGAATCACCAACGGTTGCCACAAGATAGCGGACGAGGAGACGAGCCCGCGCCACATCATAGCCCCGCAACCTCCAATCCAAACGATGAACAATCTGATCCACTGCAAAAGAAAATCAAAGTTTAAAATGAATTATCTTCTTCTACCACCTCTATTCTAAAATTTCCCACGAGAAGCTACCTTAAGAGGTCTATAACGAACCATTTTCAACTCATTTCCAGTATCTGAATATGACTTAGAATCAGATTCATAATCAGACGACTTGTGCAACCAATCACCATGGGACCTAACATCCAATCCAGAAGTACCACCCACAGTGTACATCATAGTTTGGGATGCCATTAGGTTTACTTGAACATTAACCAAAATTTAAGAATTAACCAACATGCCTTGCACATCCGAATTTACCTCCTGTCCACCCACATTTGGGTCCACATTCATAACACTATTCAGAAGCTGATCAGAATCCTCCACAACACCCAAAACAGGCGAATCACCATAATCCAACCCACCAGGCCCCCTACCACACGCGGCACGAACAACATTATCATGAGTAGAAATCAGCTTCTCACTACCTTCCGGCACCAGAACAACAGCAGGAGTATCCTCAGTCACATCCGTATGACCAATACCGTCCACCACACACGAAGGAATAAAAGGAATAGCAATAGGAGACAACAAGGTATCAGCAGCATCCGAAATATAGACACCAGCCTCTAGCACAACATTATCCTCCCTAGCCACAACAGGAACCACAACACCAGTAATCAGATCAATCGAACCACCAGGCTGCAAAGCCTCATTACACAACAAAGAATTCGAGACTAGAGGAGCCACCAAACACACAGAATCCACACAAGGATTCACAGAAGGATTCACAACAAAAAGTCCTTCCGAAAGATAAGAAACATTCAAAGGGTTACCAGGCAAACTCACAGTACTATCAGGCGCCAAAATAGGGGGAAAAAAAGGTAATCCATTAGGAGATAAAGCACTAGTAACATTTTCAGAATTAACACCGCCAGCGTCTGGCACTCCAATTTCCTCCCTAGCAATGCCCGAATCCACCAGAGCAGACACAATCAAATCATCCTGTGCTACTGCAATTGATTCCACAATAACAGGGGCAACAATTTTAGCATTTGGTTCTACAGTTTTAGGTATGCCAGACGATTGCAAAGCAACAGTTTTAGACGGGCATTCACCCACCGCATGACCGAAACAACGACAAGCATCGCAAAAAGAAGGAAACTCATCCATCACGACTTGCTGGACATAGCCAAGTTTTTCAGAACCTAACCAAATACGATCAGGATAGGATTTAGTGATATCAAGCTCAACTAACACCCTAGCTAAAGACGGTCTAGAACCCAAAGAAGTGGCGTATCAATTTTTAGAGGCTTGCCAAAAATGGAAGTCAAGCCATAAAGAATTTTAGGTGAAAACAGATGCAGCCGCAGAGAGGAGAAAGAAACCCAGATCGGGATCTCCGGAGATTCAACCCCGATATCAACAGTAGGCGACCATTTCGTGAGTTTCATAAAGCAATTAAAGACCAGATATGATCTATGATAGAAAATGCGACAATAATCAAGATCATTTTCCAATTTGATCAGAACATGGGACCAATCCAGCAAAGTAACCGAAACATCGCCATTGATCTTGAGATTGAAAAAGAATTTACGAATAGAGTCAAGAGACGGTCGCTTAGTAGGAAAAAAATCAACTAACGCAAATTGAAAAGGCACAACCAACGCCTTGATTTCTTCATCCGAAATCCACATAGAAGGCATACCGCGGAAAGAAGACACCTTAAGTTTAGGAAAATCATTACTAGCAGAAGATCCCGAAAGAGCTTGAAGAAAAGAGCGAGAAGAACTCAAAACCCCAAAAAAACCAGGGTCTGCAAGTTTCGGAACCATCTGGCACACGCCGAAAAAAAAAAAAAACACCAGCAAACTCAAAAACAAGAACAAAAACAAAGAGATAGGTGAATGGAAGAACTTCCCTAGAAACCAGAAGCCAGCCCGCCTTACCGGAGCGCAGAAAGGCGCCGCGAGGGTGAAACCCTAGCAGAGAGAAAAAAAAACGAGTGAGCGATTAAGATGTTTCGATAAAAATGGGGAGGGTTACACTTCCACAAAAGCTTATTATCAACTTTGAGCTCATAACAAGCTTATAATTCTAGTATGTTAGCTAACAAATTAAACTTTCCATGTCATCAAAAATTTGTTAAGTTTCTTTTATGTTGACCTTTTATACTATATAAGCTTACTTTAAATATATAAAAATAATATATTTATTTATCTCGTAAATTACTATTATTTATAATTATCATAATTTTGTTCAGTAAAAAAAAAACATTTCTTATGAAATATAAATTTGTATTTTTAATCCTAAATTAATTTTTGTGAAAATAATTCAAAACTAAAATTAGCAACAAATATATTTAACAGGGATATGCGTACAAGTATAATGGACGCTTTATGTAGATTTCAAACTTGTCCATGCAGTTCTCAATGTCCAAGGAGACCTCTCTGACTAGCCGCACCCACTCCCTCGCCATGAAATCTGTCTCCTGCTTCTCTTCTGCACTTCTTAGAAAGGCCTTCATCATTTGAAGCTCCACAGTTAAATAGGTGATTTTCCCACGAACACCAAGCAAATGACCCACTGCCTTTGTTGCCAGATTCGTCAGGTTTGAACTTATCAATCCCTCCAAGAATGAAGTGATAACATTTTGAGCTACATTCTCAGCCATATGTGCTTATCTCTCGCTCTTTTGGAGACGAAGAAGAGCTACTTGGCTATTTATATTCTTTTAGAAAGGAATACTTGAAAGCTAAGTATAGTTCCCTTAATTAATGAAGTGGAACTTAGTTTCTCAAATTGAAAATTGAATTACAAGCATACTCATCTCTTTTCTTTAATCGAGTCCGAGCAGTAATCTTTTAGCTGAGCCATTTAGTAATATTCCAAGAAATAACAAATTTATAAAATGTTCACAGTATTGCTGAACGTTCATCCAGAAAGCAAGTCGTTCCTTCCTTCTGGCCTTAGCAAACTTATTATTCTTGCCTTAGTGGGATCGAGTTCAAGGCATCATACGTACCGAGCATCTTAGTTGCTTAAACTTATCGATCAGAAACTTTCGAATCAGTTCACTTTATTTGAGCAAGAAAGGCATTAATCTTTTTGAAAACTTTAATTGTTGATAAAGCATTCAGACTATTATTTTTCCATTTGAAATATTAAATGCAACATTTACCGAATTTAAGCAGGTACGTAGCTGAGTTAGTGGATCAAATTTGTATTTATAGGTTTAGGAGTGCTGTCAACAAATATCAGCTGCGCTAGGGTTTGCGTTTTCCTCCGCGCCGCTGGGTGTGCGAGGGCTTCTCCTCTCCGGGGTGTCCCCGTGGGGGGCTCATTTCATCAGAGTTCGTCTGGCTTCTGGGAAGTTTTTCTTTCCCCTGTTTCGTTTTTCTGTTCTAGTATTTTTTTCTGGGTTGTTTCGCCGGTTGTTTCCGTCATGGTTTCTTCTAAACTCAAAGATCCTGGCTTTTTGGGTGGGATTTCTCACTCTAGATCTTTTCGTGAGGCGCTTGCTGGTTCTAAACCTGTTTTCCCGGATCTTCGGAAGTCGACGTTACGGGGTTTATCGTCTCTTTGGGTTTCAGATATAGAAATTTCTGAACTTGATCTTCCTTTTCAATTTTCTTTAGTTGGATTTTTGCCCTCTAAGAAACCTCCTCTTGAGTTTATACGCAAATTTGTTTTCAATCTTAAGCTAAATGGTGAAGTTTCTGCGACTGTGTTAGATCAATCTCACATTCTCATCAAACTTTCAAATGATTTGGATTATTGCAGAGTTTTTTGTCACCGATCATACATGGTTTTCAATTGTTTCATGAAATTAACGAAATGGTCGCCTTCTCTGGAAATCGGAGTTGAATTTCCGATTATTCCGATCTGGATTTCGTTCCCTAGGCTTTGTCCCCATTTTTTTTCTCCTCGTATTCTTTTTGGGCTGGCTGAGATTTTTGATAAACCTTTAAAAATCGACGAAGCAACTTCTGTGGCTTAGCGTCCATCTAATGCGAGGGTTCTTGTTGAACTTGATATTACTAAATCTTATCCTAAGAAAGTTTGGCTTGGTTCAGATTCCTTGGGTTATGTTCAAAAGGTTATTCTTGACGATTTTCCTAATTTTTATTCTGTTTGTAAGTGTATCGGGCACCCGTCGGGTAACTGTCGTTGGGGGGGGATGTCGTCTCTGCAGCTCCTGATGCCTCTGTTCCGCCGAATAATGTTGAGATTTTGAATGTGGTTAATCTTGCTGTTGAGCCGTCTGATCCGGTTGGTATGATCGCTACTGTTCCTGTTGTCTCTCCTCTGAAGTTGTTTGATTCCCCTTTGCCGTTGGTTATGGATGAGACTGAAATGGCTGTTGTTGAAAGTGGATTTGATTTGGGAATTTTAGTTAATGATACTGGTGGTATTCTTAATGAGTCTGTTGTTTTATTTTCTAGGGTGGATGTTATTGACGATCCGGTGGTTTGCTTTGAACCAGATGCTTTGGAGGGTGGTGCTGTGCCGGAAAATGTTGTTGTTAGTAACAATATATGCCCGGTGGTGGTTGGTGAGGGTGTTAAATTGCCAGAGTTGGTTGTTGATTGTGTTCTGTCGCTTAATGCCAATCCTTTTATTCCCTCGGTTTTGTTGGTCGGCAATGACTGTGTGGATGTGAATTTGGATTCGTTGGCAAATACTGTGAATGGTGGTGCAAATGATGTTGAAAATGTAGCTTCTGTCGGGTTGGAGGTTGTTTCTCCGACTCTGGGTTGTGTGGAAGGGGTTTCTTCCATCAACAGTTTGGTTGAGGTTCCAGTTAAAGAGATTCATGCACAAGCGTTGGCTACCTGTGTGGTAATTCCTTTAGTTTGGAGATTCGAAAACAGGGTGATTGGCTGATTGAGTCGTCGGATGATGACTTTGATTCTGAATATCTTCATTCCGACAATGAATTTTCTCTTGTGCGTTCTACAACTGTTGCCACTAGGTGAAAATTTTGGGGGAGAAGACGTCGCAAATGATGAATTTTATTTTGGTGTTCTCCTCTTTGTTTCTCTCCGGATTCGTTTGGTTTAATTGGTGCGATTTGGTGTTATGCGAGGATAAGGGCTATGATGTGGTCGGGGCCTGCGTCTCGATCATTTTTGCTGGTGGCAACCGTTGGTGTGGAATTCGGGATGGCTCAGTGGGACATTTTCGACACTAACTGGACAGTCCGTGCGAGAAGTCTTCGAGGCTAGAGGCCTTGACCGTTTGCTGAGCCTGTTGTTTTGCTTGTATTTTTTCTTTTTGGATTTTGTGGTGTTGCTTTTGTTTGTTGTTTATTTTTGGTTGTATCTTCGGTTTTTGGTTTATTAATAAATTTTGTTAAAAAAAAAAGAAAAAGAAAAAAAAAAGGTTTAGGAGTGTTGTTGGAAAGGCAACAATAAAAATGGAATAAAAAAAACAATAGAAGAATCGACTGCAATAGTTATGTGGTTTGAGTCATTAGCAAATCAACATCAACCATTTATATCATACAATATAATTTAGTATTTCATAAAACTTTATTTTTATTTTTTATTAATTAATTCTACATAACTTTTTGAATTTTTTAGAAAATTATCATACAAAATTAGCCAGATTTTATAGACTGAATATTCATAAAAAAATCAAGTATTTTAATTAACTTCTAATTTGCATATTTTTAATATATTTTATGCTCGTGTGTATTTTAGGTTATTTAACTCACTATATGCCAGTACAACTATAACAAGACTAAAGAAAATGAAAATTTATAATTTGACACAACACTTTACCGTTTGAGATCTAACTATAACTTGACTAAAGAAAATGAAATTTTATAATTTGACACAACACTTTAAAAAGTGAGCTCTGTGTCATCTTTCATTTCATTTAAAAAGTTAGTTTAAATAGTGACAATATGCTCGTGCGCGTGCATATATATATATAATTTAAATTAGCATAATTAATAATAATTATGATCATCAAAATCTTAGCCTCTGCATCAAGTTCATAATGATCAACAATCTCCTCCTTTTTCATAATGATAAAAGTAAACTATTTTAAATAAATTATCAAAGATACATGCTATTCAAGTAAATTGTATGTTTACCAGTGAGAAGCGCATATTTAGTGTGTTTGTTTCTGCTACAATGTATGTAATTCGCATTTGAAAACTCATCGTCAATCAAAAGATCAATGTTGTCTATACCACCCGTTTCGAGAATTTTCATTTTGGGTATGCCAAACAATAATAATTAACAATCCGTTTTACTCGATTTTCTCAAACTCTCACGACTATAATTAAGAATATAAAAATATATTTATGCTAAAAGCTGGGTAAGAATTTGTACTCGTGAGTTCCTCTGGATATCACGAAATAACCTAGGTATATATGTAGGTACCAAAAATAAGAAAAATTATATAGGAAAACATATTACGACAACTACAGGAACCAATTTTAAGTAAATGAATCTCTTAATTACAATTATATTTTGATTTGATAAGTTTTGATAAGGATAGAATTTAATCAAATGCTATAATTTTAATATTTATTTCAGATTGAATTTTAAAATTAATTAATCTCATCAGCTTAATGATTTGATGCAATTTCTTCATATTTCTCAAGCTAGTTTACTCAATTTACCTATCAACAAAATAGATATTTGCTTTACCTGACCTGACCCAAGTGGATTAAGCATAATAATATTTAGTAACCTTTAACTAAACCAAACCAGGTTAATCTACATTCAACCAATAGAAGTTTAGCATGTGAAAGTAATTAATATGAGTAACAAAATTGTACCAATTCTTAAAATCAATGGGACATTTGCAAGAAGCTTATGCTATAAGTAAAAATGGTCTCAACAAAAGAAAAACAAGCTAATAAAACGGCCTCTAATATCATTGAATACATATGGGATAAAAATGAAAGGAAGAAATGAAGGGAAGTATACCAATTCTTTGTTCTGTTATATTAAATGAGTGAAAGGAAGAAGAGGTTATGCAGATAGAGTTTCGGACCACTGGGCCTTACAGAAAAATGGATGAGAAAATTGGGAATGGGCGAACAAGGCATGACATGGGAAACTATGAAGAGGAGAAAGTGGTAAGAGCTTTGCATAAAATTCGACCCCCTCTCATGCCAAATAATGACGTTAAACCGGTCAAAATTTTAAATTAGTAAATCTGATATTTACCGTAAAAGGAGGAAATAATTTGAAATTTGCCTTTAGGAATTTTAGAAACTTTTTACAATTACGTTGCATTCACTGTAAAAAAATTGGACTATCACATCACAAAATGTTGTGAAATATTCTAAGTGGTTAAAAAATTGGGTGGCTTAGTATTAAATATCAAATATCACTAAATATTTTGAAAATATTCCTAATTTAATTAATATTTTTCTTAATGTTCATGCCTTTCGATAAAATTTTGAAATTATTAATGAATTCTCATATTTTAAATATTTGAGTCCTAGTTCGATGATTAATGAGCTTAAACATCAAGCTTTATTATTGACCAACATTTGCTATTGCATCGGAATTGAGTTAGTATATCAATTCTTCATTTTGAATTTACTTTTTTTTTTTGACAAAAAACATTTTATTAGTTAGAGAAAGGATTACAAAATAAAGTGAGCAAAAGCCCAAAAAGAAACAACAAAAAATTCGAGGAGCACTCCAAACGAGGGCTCAGTAAGGGCTGAAGCTCGCAAACTCCCCCGCCCCACGAATAAAAAAGGAGTTATCTTCCTCTTCTGCCCAGCCCACGAAACCTTCCACGAGAGGCAACGACAGGACGATCGCGTACCAATCTAAAATCCTGACCAGGATCAGAACCACCACTATAATCGAGGAGTCAAAATCGGATTCCACATAAGCTGGGCGCAACCAATCAAGATGTTTCCTAACATTCAACCCTGAATTATCACCCACATGATATACCAAAGCTTGGGTTTCAATCAAGTTCATGGACACATTAATAAAAGAGTTAGCACTGACCCGCAACTCGTTCCCAACAATACAATCACTTCCAATAGTAGAAACAATATTATTCACACCACCACAGTCCTCAGAGATATCCACAATCAAACCAGAATTACCAACACCTAAAACAGGAGGAACAGAGAACTCGGAATGAGCCTCCTCCACTTGGACAGCCGTCACCACCGGACTAATATTAGGCACCAACAAAGCCTCACCAGCCACACAACCAATATCAAAACTAGCCGAACCATCCAAAACCACACCAGCTGCAGCATGGCCACAATCCCCTGATAAATTCACCGCCTCATTCTACTCCACCAACAAACCATCCTTCCCAATCCCATATACCTGACCGGCAGAAGCATCAGCCGAAGGAGGAAAAATAACATAATCTACATTAACATGCGCAACTCAAGCATCAATAGCATTCACATTCACCCCTTCAACATCCATAGGATCCTCCATAGAAGAAGTACCAGGTATAACAGTATCCACATCCAAACGATTGGGAAGAGAAACAACAGTATTAGGAAATAAAATCGGACAACACTCCCTCACATGCCCCAAAGGCTTATAATGTGTACAATAATTTACTTGTTATGATAGGTTTTCAACCATCTTAGGCAATAGTCATCTATTAAAAATAATCAATCTATCATATCATACGAGTCTAAATTGTCTTAGTCATTCACTGCCTTGTAAGTTTAATATTATTTATTATGATATTTATTTGTAGTTGCTTGATTTTGATTTTCTTAACAATATATGATTATTTGAAGATATGATTAGTAGACTCTTATATGAGTTTCGTTTCTATAACTTCAATTAAACTATTTATTTTTTTAAAAATCAATTATTGAGTTTTATTTTTTCAAATGCTATAATTCATCTTTACTAATAGAGAATATCTTATTAGGCTAAGTATAATTAGAATTTAATAACTAAATTTTATGAATTAATAAAATCATGATATATTTATATCTACATTTTTCAAAATATCTTACAAATAGTAAGCAAAACTTACACTATTTCAGCTATAATTGGATTCAATTCCTCCCTTGCTGAATCAAAACAATCAAAATTCTAGTTTTAAGAGAATTCTTGGATATGTGCAAAATATGGTTACCCCTAAGAAATTTTTTTTTTGCGATGCCCTTATCTTGCGCATGGACAACTTTGATTGAAAAAACTTGCACAAAATAATTAGTTAAAAAATATTACTTCTCAAATATATGTGTAATATAAAACATACAAATTTATGCATGAGTCACCCTCGGGATGAATCGACATGTGCCCATCTGTAGTCCATGTTGTAGCAATCTATGTGGAAGGTCCATCTACAGTCAAGGTGGAAGGTTCAGTTGTAGGGGATGAGGGGGTAGTTGGAAGAACCATGGAGAAACGTATGTTTGATAGGGATAGGGAGCAGGAATTTGCTGAGAAGATAGTGGAAGGTAGTACATGTAAAAGGGAGCAATCTTCACAGTGTCTGGTGGCAAAAAGTAAGGGTACGTAGAGTAAAATTGAGGGGCTCCCTATAGTCAGTATAGGCAAAGAGGGTCTAGGTTGAGTATGAGTGGCAAGATGTGAAGATGATGTCCCCTTAGTAACTCTACCCCTACCAGATCGTTCACTAGTACTCTTCTTTCGCTTGAAATTATTTTTGATATACTGCCAAGGGGGATCATCACCTTTAGAAGCCATCTACAAAAAAAAATTAAAAAAGATAATTATATATATATATATATATATGAAAATATAGGATTTAAGTAAATTAAATGTAGGAAATAAGTACTTACTATTGCTATGCTATAAAAAAATGTGTTTAATATTACTATGCTAAAACAAATAGGAGCTACTATATGTATATTAACATATTGTAATAAAATTACTAGGTGATTCATATTTCCTCCTAACTATTAATCACTAGGTGATTCACTTCCATCTGATCCTAACACACCCTCAATACTAACATCTTAAATAATTTCCTCAATGTATAAGTCTACCTCCTCTAACTTGCAACTCTGTAGCATTAGCTACTATTTGATCATCTACATCATTAGCAGACTTTTTAAAGTTTGAAATACACTCTTCTTGACGTGCTAGTGGTATTGATGCAGTATTCTCTGTGAACCTCTGAGGTTTAGTATTGATAACTACAATCCTATATTATTTACCTTGTAGTCTATATGGATAGTTAGCAAAGAAAACTTAAGTAGCCTAGCTAGCAATGACAAATGAATCTCATTTTTCATATCTTCCATATTGCTTTACTTTGTAATACCATAAAGTGGTTGTAATATTGTTCCTTTATTTTACACAGGATCAAAACAATGAAAATTAAAAAGATACAAGTTCTTCCCTTCACCAAGATATTCTAAATGTAGTACTTCTTGTAAAATCTCATAATACTCTCAATCATCACATGTATGATTGCTTCCTTTCACACATGTACCATAGTTTTCTATTTTTTAACTTTCACACCAAGTTTTGGTTTAAAATCTATAACCATTGATAATAAAATTTGGCCAACATTTTACTACTCTCATAGGTCTTGAAGCTAGAATCATTAATCATTGCTCTTGCAAATCTTTAGCTTCATTGTGGACCTGATTGGTGCTGGAAGTGTAGCTATATTATTATCAATTTCACTAAGTTAATTAATTGTTTATGACATATAAGATTGAAGTGACTTGAAATGCTGACTGTTTATTTGAACCAATTTGCAAATTCAAACTCCACCGTCTTTTTCTGCTCTAATACTAATATTGTACTATGACCATTAACGGACTTCCTATAAAAGTTTTGAATTTAGGGTCACTATCCATTTGTCTACAAAATATATAAATCTTTATTTTAATATACTCGAGATATGGCTTAATGTCAACATAATTAAGCAATGTGTACAACATGGCAACTCTTATCTCCTTATCTGTCAAATAACGTACAATACAAGTGCCTACTGTATCACTACGTCCATTGAATACTGATATATTATCATACATTTGGATTACAAAAATTTTGAGGCATATTATTTCTTGTTGATTGTAACTTTTTGTAGAAGTAGTAAGAGAAAAATTTAGTTGTCTCATATATCAAGTATACTTAACATATTGATCCTTTGGGATGTACTTTATTCTTTACAGTCTCTTATATTTATTTAATTGCCTAAATTATATATTGTTATGAATTAATAACTTATTAATAATATTTGATATGTTATGTTTACACAATATTACCTCTCAAAAGGATACATCCACTGATATTGAATAGGTCCACCTACTATAGCATCATATGGTAAATGTATGGGCAAATACTCCATGGAGTCAAAAAACCCTGAAGAAAATATCTTCTCTAGCTTGGATGGAATGAAAGCTATGTTATGCTCAATATGGACCAAAGCATCTTTATTAAGTCTTGATGAGAATAATTCTTTGAAGAAGATATTAAGTTCTCTCAAGGGATTTAAGATTGAATCTAAAAAATAGATCAAAGTAATAGGTAGGAAATATTCCATGAAGTCATGACAGTTATGTCTTTTTAATCCAAATAATATCTCCAATCTTATATCAATACATCTACTAAGGCTTGAAGCATATCAATAGGTAGCTTTATGCTCTACAACAATTACAAATCACTCTCCTCAGCCCAAAAGTGATGGTGAATAGGGCGTTTGGCTTTACAAGTTTATCATTTTCACCTTTCTTTAACTTAAGAGTTTATCTCCTATAAATATCCTTCAAGTCCATCTTAGCTTTTACATTATCATTAGATTTTCCCTTGATGCCCATTACTGTATCGAACACATTATTGAAAATATTTTTCTTTATATGCATCGCATTTAAATTATGACTGATCAAGTTAGTTCTCTAATATGACAAAGATAACAAAATACTCTTTTTATTCCAATTGGGAGTAACTCCATACATGGGTACATTATAAATAGCTAATGATGGAAATTCAAGTATTCTAGATATAAAATTTGCTCTTTTAAATATTTTCTCACTACTTAACCTTGTGGAGGTTATGTCATCTCCATTTTATTTTTAGTGAAAACATCATTATTTCTCCTGAATGGATGATTTGTAAGTAAAACCATATGGTGACAATCTAACCAAGCATTTTTTTCCCCCAATGCTTCAAAGTGAAGGATTTTGTATTTTTCATGCAACATGGGCAAGCTAGTTTGCCAGTAGTGCTACAACCAGAAAGTATATCATATGCTGGAAAGTCACCAATTATCTAAAGTAATGCTCCCCTTAATGTAAAATTTTATTTTGAGAAGATATCATATGTAGTAACTCCTTCATTCCATTATAATTTTAAGTCATTGATTAAAGGTTGTAATAATACATCTATCTTTACATTCAGATTATGTGGGTTCAGATTGATAAGTGTTTGAAACATGTAAGGTATAGTCATGCATAACTCTAGAGGAAGGTTACAAAGGGTGAGTATCTCGAGCTAGCATGAGTATGGCGAGGAAGATTGGCTAAATGTATTATAATCATTTGCACATAAACCTAATCTTATATTTCTTGGTTTTGTAATGAATGTAGGATTCATACCATCAAATTATTTTACGGTTTTTACTTCTAACGGCTGTGCTAAAACATCTACTTTTGAAATGTGTTTCTTATTACATCTCGTTTATATAAAAGTTCTCAAAAATACATATAAATGTTGTAATATGGGAATAATGGGTAAGTAGAATAATCAATAGACTGGCAAATCCTTTTTCTTTCTTTTTTTCAAAAAATTTAGTATAAATCTTGTCACGTTATAATGATGACATATAATCTCTAAAAAATTATGCTTTTAGTGTAACATGCATCTGTTAACATATTAATATTTTTTATAGCTATCAAATCAAGTTTGGAAACTAATTTTTAATCTTGTATAAATTTGTTGGAATTATAGTACTGTTAGGTTGGTCTTCTTAAATAGGCTAATAAATTTATTAAAGCATTTTATTTGAACATTATATTAATTCTTTATGCTTAACAACTTCATAATAATGCATAACTCTAAAAGAGTAAGAAAACATTCAAAATTTTTTGTTGTAGCGTGCAATAAATCATACAAGTTTTGTGCCACCTTATTCGAGGACTCTTCTGGATATTATTGAAATTATGTTTCAGTGGCATCATAAATAAAGTCATGAAATGTCCTATCACTGTCTTCCTAAAAAATGTTAGAATTTGTAGATGTGCTATACTAAGAGTCAAAGTGAGGCTTATATTCACCATGCAAAGTCTAAATGCCAATATTCTGGAATGAATCCTTTGTGAAGTAAATCAATAATAATCTTATCTAGTGTGAGGTAGGCTTGATTTTTTTTATTTGGAACATGGATAATGAAACTTTTTCTTGGATTTAGATGAAGGTAATTGACAGCTTACATAAATGAAATAATTCAATCCATTCAAAAATTCATTTATTAATGTCTTGTGTCCAGGAAACAATCATTTAAATATCTATTTTCTATAGTTTTAAATATTCATAACACACTTGGGCTATTAATTTCTACAATCAAATAATGAGATTTGTAACAATATTTAAAAAAAAAAATCATAAAACATGCCCATCGGAGCACCTAAGCTTTTATCCCACTATGTGGGATTTACTGCGTGAATCTTTTTTCTCTATTGTATCCTATTAAGAGTCAAATTCTCATTTAAATCTAATTAATTTTTTTTTATTAATTTCTAACCAAGCCTTTTTTATGTCTACCTTTTACTTTTCTTAACATTGACCATATCTAATGCATATGCTCTCCTAACACGTTCATCAGAAATCTAAATTTTAATGTTACAAATTTAATTTAATAAGGATTGGAATTTCATTCATGAAAACTCATTTTGGTTCACTTGGTTCAATCCATATGGATAACCCAAGTTGACCTAAGGTTAAAATTTTTTCAAAACACTCTTTGAGACCGAATGGATTGTCCCCATGAATTAATTTGCTTTTTACAAAGTCTAATGCATTAGATTCTTGTTTTTGAATGATTTAATTATAATTTGGTCAACCATAGTTAACTTGGTCAATCATGTTTTACTAAAGTTCAAGGTGAAGTCAACCTCATTCAAGATGTGATTTAGAACTTATTAGAACAAGTTTTATGTATTAATAAAGTCATTTGTTTTGAAAATTAAGTTTATGTCCTTATGCTTTATTTAGTCAAACTAGATTGACTTCATTAACCATGCTTGACCAGGAAAGTAAGGTGTATTGGTGGCCTTAGCTAGGTTGATGGAAGGTCATAGAGAGCACAAATCCACTATCTATTTTACGTCAAGCAATACGTGGAGTAACTCCCGATATAGCAGTAAAAGCAAGACGTGTAGGCAAATCGACTCATTATGGACCAATTGGTTTTTCATTTGGATTCTAAATTTGGATTTTTATTTGATTTAATTCAGAATTGAATTTGATATTTAATTTGGATGTGAATTTGATTTTTTTTTAAAGTGGTTTTAGATTTGAATTTTGATATGATTTTGATTTGATATTTTTTTTAGATTTCTTAACCTCACACAAAATACGGCCAGTAATATGATTTTTATGGGAATGAATACTAATTATTATGTTTAGTTGTGATTTTTTATGCTTATATTGCAATGCTTTTGATATGGTCCATGATGGGCATCTAGATTTCCCAAAGTTATGGGTGACCTGGATGTTTATTTCTAAAATAATTTTTCTGTAGGTGGGCATGCTAATGCAAAGCTTTATAAAATGGGGCAAAATATTATTACACTTTAAATTAATATAATTTTTTTGTAGGCTCTTTCATTGTTAAGCTATCCCCTTTAATTAATAAAAAGTATGGTCAAGCTTACATGTTACTAAAAATTGAGTAAAGTATTTTGAGCTTTAAATTTATAATATATCAATTTCTTCACTAATATGCAGAGAGTATTTTGAGTCATTTTTCTTTAATATAATGAAATTTATTAAGAATAAAAGTTTTTAATGTCTAAAATAATGAATTTTTCCAAAAGATTAGGAATCTAAAAAGGAAAGAATTTTCTTAAATGGAGAGTCCTTTGCATTTGATAACCCAATTGGATGAACATACAAGAAGACTAGAAGAAGAAAAGATGTACCAGAAGGAACTCGAAGAAAAGAACCAAGCTGGAGAAGAAAAAATTAAGACTTAAAGAAAAATGCTTTATTATAAGAATTGTGTGTAATTTCACTGGAGTAGAATCATGGTTTTTATTGGTGAACTGAAAACTTTACTTTTGTTCATCTCGTTTTATTTTTATTTTCATTGACCTTTTTTATTTGTTGGACTTAATTGGACCTCGTCGAGCTCAAATGGAGCTCAAGTCGACTTGAATCGAGTTGAATTAGACTTGACATGGTTTAATTAATGTCGATCAGGGCTCGTCAACTGCATCAAGTTTGATTTTATTTGAGTTGTCGATTCATTTAGGTTTAATTTTATTAATTTGATTGAGCCAAATCGAACCAAATTGACCCGAACCGAGCTGAATCAAATTTGATTTGAACCTCATTTTAGCTGAATGTGTTTAATTTAACTCCAATTGAAGTTTAATTGAATTTCTCATGAGTTTTAATTTGTTCCTAAATCAAGAAAAAAAAGGGAGATATTTTATCAAAATTCAAAACAGTGAGTTGTTTCCTGGGTTCAGTCGCATGATATGCTTATTTTGGAACGAATGAAAGCTTCGTTAGTGGGATTCAGAGGGCAAGAGCTTGATTAACATATAAAAGGAGTGCAAGAGTCATTTTTCTTGAAGGCAGTAGGGTAGAAGAGAGAATTCGGTCTCCCTTGGATGGTTAGAATGTCTCACTACTAGAGTTGGGAAAGAGATGATTTTGCTTAGTATACTGTCCTTCTTTTTCCTGCAAACAATTATTTGTTAAGTGCTATGTTGAATGTTATCCTCCTTATTTTTTATGGTTATATGTGGGAAAGTGATATGCATATCTAGTATTAAATTTGTTAAATAGTCAATGAATAAACCATGCGTGACATGTGCGATCACCATTGGTTATGTATTTTATGCTTGGATAAGAGAGTTCAAATCAATTTTTTGAGAAAATGTATTCGTTTGATGTTATGTATTTATGAGTTTTGTTCGAAAACCCATCCTGCTAGCATGAGTTCTATGCCTCATTGTTGCAAGTTAAATTTATTACAAATCTTGAGATAAATGATTTTGTTTATTATCAAAGAGGGCAGTGCTATTTCATAAGTCATGTTTAAACTAAAATGTTTGATACTCATGCCTATGTCTTGTATTTATGAGTGACTCAAAATTTTCCATGGAGAGTATTTGGTAGACTATTTATACACATTTACGATTCTTATTTCGGTTGTGAGCATATATGAATGGAAGTGAAAGTTATTTAGTTTACATTTGGAAACCACTTGAGCCTCTGCATTAATAAGCTATTTGTATTGGATAATGAAATCCTTTTATTTTTTTTCTTTAATCTTGATTTTTCATTTACTTTTTTGAGTCTTATGTGGAAAGTTGTGTCAATAGTCGTTTTGAAAAATACTCTTGTTGTTTTGTCTTGTATGGGGATTTGCACGGATTTAATGCAATGATGTTTTGAGAATTGTTGGAAAGGTTTCAAAAGTTTTTTCATTATTGAAAATCGTTTTATGATGGAAAACTTTTAAGAGCGATCACATGTTGGAAAGTGCTTCGTGTAGGAAAATTTTATGAATTGCTTTATATGGGAAAAGTTTTATGATTCTCTTTATGTTAGGAATATCTATGAGTTGCTTTATAATTCATTTGAGAGTTTAATTTGGTTTTGTGCAAGTCTTGGAATTTTTATTGTAGGTGGCTTGTTTCTTTCTTTTTTTTTTTTCTCTCTTGGGTTTTAGAAAGAATTATGGGCATTGGGTGACAAGATTCCTTGAGCTCTTTTGAGATGAAATTTATTTCTGTCATAATATCACTTCCTTATTTGTCTTTAATTGCAAAATTGTATTACAAGTGTGTTTATCTTTGAAGAGTGATGCTTAATAATGAGATGTCTTTACTTTTTTTTTTTCACGATTTGGTTAGACTTTATAGAAGAATCATGTTTGTAATCATATTGGAGTATTTCTTAAACTTGGGAAGGAAAAATAACATCAAACCCTCCTTTTCATAGTTACATTTTAGAAAAAAGTGTTAAGTTGTGACTTTAAAAAAAGAAAGTTTTTTGTTTGTTTCTCAAGGTGATGAAATATAATTGTTATGATTCTCTTTCTCAAAAGATGTATGGTTTCATTATGATGGCCATGGTGGAGTTGCGAGAAATAGTTTGGCATGTGTTTAAAACTTTATTTGTAACCTCCCAAAGCCTCTTTTCTACATTAATAACTTGTTATGTTGAGCTTTTGAGAGAAATGTCTTGCACTCTCTTATTTGTGTGTTGGTTTTGGGAAAGAAGAAGGTGTAGGATTATTTCTTTGCATGATTAAAAATGAGTAGTTGTTTGGAGTGTTCCCTATATATTTTGGTAAAAAGTGAGATATGTTGGGAACATGGGTTTTGTTTTTTGATTATTGGAATGATAAAGTTTTAAGAAGTAACGAGTGGGCCTCTTTCTCTCCTTCTCTCCCTACCTTTTTCCCTTTCTTTTATATTATTCCTATCTATTTGTGCCTTAAGATGAAACATGAAAAACTGCAAAAACATTTTTTTTCAAAAATTGAGAGATTCAAAAGACAAGTGAATCAACCCGGCGTCCAAGCCCGAAAAAATGTACATTCTTATTTAATTACATTTCATTTAAATTATTTATCTGTTAAATATTAACATGCTCTAATACAACCCTCCTTTGCTTTTAGATGAGGGATTTTGGAGAGCAAAAGGATAAGGAACTTGGGAGCACTAGACAAATGAGCTTGGAAAAACATATCCGAGCATCAGTCGCCCCTATTCATTCCGGTGGGGGCACTATGGGCAGAACTACCAGGTCATAGCCCCTAGTGTAGTGAGTTTCATCAAAACGTAGAAAGCCTACATAGAGAAAATCTATGTGTACATTCCCTTACACTTAGGACTTTGTAGAAACTTCAATTTGTAGAATATTTTATTTTCTTTACTTATTCTAGCATAGATCCATAAACTCATTTGCATACGCACAAATGTTCAAAGGGTTAGAAACAATTTCTTTTGTCCCATAACATTAGTGACACCTAAGGACAAAAAACTAAGGACCGTGTCATAGAAAACTTAGATTTAGGATGCATGCACCCTTTATGATAGAATAATTGAACATAGAAAATTAGTGCCATATCACCATAGGATTATCATATATCATTTGTTCAAATTCAATCAACCATAAGAAAATATCTATTAATAATTAAAAGACCCTTTAATAAATCAACAATAATTTGGATAATAAGGCATGAAAATACTTAACTTTTGTTAACCCAATTATTAATAACATTCTTATTTACTAAAAGACAAATTCGACTAAATCTAATTAACACATTAATCACTCTTTAACAAAATTTAAATCTAAAAGATGTGGACTAAATAAAGATAAAAAACCTAAATTAAAGCTCGTTAAATAAAAGGACATCTAAAACTCAAACTTTGATTTAATAAACCCTCTTATAACTAATTAAACATCTAATATAAAACACCTTAAATATTGAATCCAAATGAAGTAAAACTAACTAACTAAATGAAAAAGGTAAAAGAAACTTATTAAAAGTCCAATCATAGCCCAAAACTTTTAAAATCTAATAACCCACCTAAAATCTAATCCAATCCTAAGTTAAAATTTTAAAATCAACCTTTTAATATAATAATAAATCATCTAATCATCCTTTATTTTAATTTACAATCAACTAAATTAACTTAATAAATTAGTTACTACTAAGTAACCCAGACCTACGAGACTATTATGTTAGCCCCAAGGAGGGTGAAATAAACCTATAATCAATCATAAGACATTAATACGTAAATTTAAACTAAAATTATTCTTTGTCCTTTATTAAATAAAATCACAAATAACTTGAGAAAATTATCCTACATAGGAGGTACCCAAAATTACACAACCTACTACACACCAAGATTTGTTTGTTAGGATACAACTTCTAGCTCTAAGTTAGGTAGGTGTTTTTCTTTCTTTCTATTTTTGTGATGTGGCAATTTACATGTGACATGTGTGCTAGTTGTTTTAGCTTTTTATGATGATTTTTGTAATTATGATTTTAATTATTGTATTATATATGTAATGTGATGGGTGATATATTTCCCATAGGTTAGGAATGATTTTGATATTTATAATATTTTATATAGGTGGTCATTCTCATACAACGCAAAAAAAGAGCTAAAAATAAATAAATAAATAATTTCTACAGGTGTCTCAGCTGCTTAGCCCCAATATAAATAAAGGCATGGCCACACATAAAATGTTTGATTTTAACTTCTTAGGATAACCCTAAAGGAGAGTCTAGATTTTTCTTTTTGTAATTCTATTGTAAAATATTTGAAGTAAATAGTTGTGAAAGTCTATAGAATGAGGTATTTCAACAAGAGATTAGAGATCCAAAGATAAAAAAAGTCACTTTATAGGAAATTTCTTTTCATTTGGATATCTTATTTAAGGGTGAACCATAAGAAGACTGAAGGAAGACGATCCGCAGAAGAACCAGAAGATTAAAACTAAAAGTGCCTCATTTTAAGACTTGCATCGTTCTATAAGTTTAGAATCTAGGTTGTTGTCAGTGGAACTTTGCCACCACTACTTTTCTATACTCTGTGATGTATGTTATATGATACATGCCATGAACTTTGGACACTCTATTTTGTTGATTTGTTTTGATGATGTTTTAACTTTGTTTTTGTAGTAGAAATGACATGTTTTTGTAGGTTTTGTTTCTTGCATATGCATGATGCTCGTTAGACTCTTTAGGAATAATATTTTTTTATACAAAATTAAAATTAACATTTTAAGAAATAAATATTATAGAATGATTATAATCAAGCGAATAAGCTGGAGGTCATGGGGGTCGCATGCATAATGTTGCACCTTCTCTCCATGTTTAAACACTTCTCGCCTGCGGGTAGAGTTTAAATAATCAAACATATGAGGATGAGGTGTTGAAAATAAGAAGCCTAGTCATCTAAAAAAAATATTTTGTAAGCCTTTTTAAGATTTCATTCATTTTTTAATTCGAAGATTTAACCTGCATGCATTGCATTAGAAACTAACTAAAACTAAAATTTAATTGATTTAGTTTTAGAAGCATAATACCATTCATAAGTACGTGGCTATCTAGGAAAATTTTTAGATATCGTCCTCAAATTAAAAAAACTCAGCCACCCACCCATCTTTCACAAAGACTAGGTAGCCTTAATTTTATATTACTTAATGGTTTTAGCTAGTTTTATTTTTAGGCAAGATATAAACCCAAATTACATTTATTATGTCATGGATGTTAGCCTTGTATGTATAGTGCTACTTCCCTTATAGTGCTAGGATCAAAGTCTAGTGATACTTGTGTGCTTCTATATTCCATATATGTGGGTAAGTTCCCTATCTTTTAGAGGCCACAAACCCCACCCATCGATGTCACATGGATGGTACCACCTCCATCTTTTTCTCACATATGCTTGAATGCAATTAACTTTTTCTCTAATTTTTTGTCTTCGGACCGGCCGAATTATGGTATGATCCGTGCATGTTGATTAAACCAAGTTGAGCCTATCTTTCCCTTTGGATTTGGAGAGCCTAGAAATTCCTCTATACGCCAAACCCATTAGAGAGAATAATATAATGTCATTAATCAAGAGTTTTCTTAAGCCAAGGATTAAGATGTGATTAACCACTAGGGCTTACGCCCATGGAAAACTGATCTTCATACTAATTAAACTCCATTCAAATTAATGTATCGAATGGGGGAAATCTCGAGACATTGATAAGGTTATATATATTATTATCCATTAAGTTGTGTAGATGAAACCGTTATCCTCCATGGTTATTCGTATATATAATCTTATTAACTCTTCCATTTGCCTACTTTCATAGAATGTAAAGGCCTACGATTATTTTATCTTATGTGATAGTGCAGTCGTACCCTTTACATTTTGTTCACTATTAAGCAGCATCCTTTTAGAGACCCGCATATTTTTAGCGACCACGATGAGACAGATTTCTCTCTCTCTCTCTAGATTATATATTATTCTCCCTTGTGTGTACTTTTGGTTTGGTGCCCCTTGGTTAGGTTCTTCCTTCATAGCCTTTTATGCTATTCCACCCTTTCTTTCTCCCTTCCTTTCTTGTGGTATCGTCCGATGTTAATTATTATAGTTCATGTTAGCATACTGTACAATGGAATTTTTTTGCCCTTATGTTACCTTTTATTTTAGTTTAGATTCAAGGGTGACACTTCATGAGTCCCTTCTTTAGAGCCTATATGTGGGGGGATCACATTTGGATCCTTTACTAACTTGGCATACGTCACCTTTGGCGGGTCAACCCCTTCCACCTTCTCTCCCCATAGAGGAGAGGGAATGCAACCATGCTTCCTTTCAAATAATTAGTTTCTCGATATCCATCCTAGGTACCTATTTGTCTCATTTTTATTCATTAACAATTATGCCCAGTGGCTAGACAGCTAGTGCCGAGGCCACATCTTGTTCAGCCAATTCGTCCAGTGGTTAAGCGGCCAGCACCTATAGCTCCATTTGTTTGAAAGGCTCCAGCCCCTTAGCACCGGTAGCCAGTAGTTACACTCCCTACATATCTAGTGGACGTTCCTTGTGCGTGAGTTTCCCCTCCTCCCTCCTCTTCGAGGAAGAGGGGTACTCGGGCCGAGTTGCATTTACCCCCTACACATTTGGTTTCCTTTTTCTCCTGGCTGTCTCATCCTAAGATTGTTGAGCGGACCCTGACACTCCCTTCTTTATTTAGTAGCTTCTATCCCTCCTATTACATCAATTGGTATTGATGTAGTGTCTTCCTCCACCTCATGCCTTGGGAGAAGGTCCTAGAGGATTATGAATAAAGGTTATGCTTAGCAGTGTCTGAGGCAGCATGATAATAGATGGTAAATTTTATGGCTCACTAGGAGCCAATTTTAGCAGAGGGTGGTTCCCTTGTAGCGAGAGCCACGCCTACCCATGATTACTCATATTTTTGATGTTTTCATCGATCCTGAGAACAACATAGTTTAGGGAGGATTCTTTTCCCCTATAGTACATAGTGGTGATAAGGATGTTATACACATCGCGGCAGCCCCTCCTATAACCACTACTATTTCGCACACTAGAGTCCTTAGTGATAGTGCTTCCAGAGCCCTCACTCGGAGGATCAGGATAATTATTTACTCAGTATGGGGTAGAGGTCTTATTACTGAGGACAAGTTACTATACCAGATCTCTAAGGTTTATGCTCAACTTCAGTGACTATTTACTATATTGAGCCATATGTGGCATAGAGGACAACCACCTTATTAACAGTCCAGAGTAGTTACTATAGTGAGATCTTAGACATATTTTCCTATGGTTAGATAATACCCTCGTCATCATGGATGTTACCCATAGTAAGAGCTAGTCTAGCCTAAACTTAGTTCAATTATTAATTTTCCTCCTCAATCAGAGATTCCTATTGGGTTCCATCATAGTAAATGGGTTTAAAGACGTCAATAAGTAGACCAACCTATTGAGACAGAGCAGACATTTGAGATGATTCAGCTGGTCGATATAGTTGTCCCCTCAGGATCAACAATAGTCTCGATGAGCAGTGATGAGATAGTAGATGTTGAGGGTGTTTCCCCTTTGGATAGCTCCCCAACCCGAGTAGAGTTGGTTCCTATTTATACCACCCATAGGATCTCCGCTCAAATGGGTATGTACATTGATGCTCTTTCTCAAACCTTCTTCGGTAACAGCTCAGTTGGAGAAGAGTCAGACGAGGACATTCCTGTTTATAGTATTTATGTTGCTACAATAAGGCGTGGGTTGTCGGACGAGTAGAGAGAGTAGTAAGATGGTATGGAGAAGTAAGGGGATGTTGATGCACCTTCCTCCTCAGTATAGGGTGTACGTTCTCGGTTAGCGGATACATAAGCTACAGTCTTACATATATAGACTTGGAAGGAAGAGATGGCAGGAGCCATGGAGGAGATGACAATATAGTTGATAGTATTCAGAGCTACACCATAGATTTTGGATGTAGGTACTCCCGTTACATTCAGAGATAAGCCACCAGTGACACAAGTAGTAGTGACAGAGCTTACGAGAGTAGACAGAGTTTAGAGGACAGTTCCAGTAGTACCCCTAGTAGTATAGTTCAGTGTTCCAGTCCAGAGTCAGTTAGTATAATTATCACTTAGGATGATTTAAGATATGATTGCACAAAAGATCGAGCAAGTCATTTCCTTTAAGAGGTTGGGAGATGCACTTAGTAGGGATCATCCTTACCCGATAGAGTATAAGTAGAAGCCTTACCCTACCGATTTTATCACTCCTCAATTTTGGCAGTTTGATAGTTTTGGGAAACCTAGACAACATTTTGCTCAATATCGAGCCTTATGTTATAATATTGGATGGAATAATGTGCTGATGCTGAGGCTGTTCATTAGAAATTTATTTAGGTTAGCGTTTGAGTTATATGCCAATCTCCCCAATGATTCAGTCCGCATATTTACTAAGCTTGAGTAGCTTTACATTTAGAGATTTATTAGTTCTACATAGAGAGTTACAAATGGTAAGTTGGTTGTGACCAGGCAGTGTCCCCATGACTCTTTACCTAACTATAATATTATGTGGAGAAATCTTAGCCTTTAGTGTGAGCCTCAGTTGCAATAGCAGCTTGCAGTTGAGATCTTGATGAAAAACTTTGATGGTCCTATCGCCCCATATCTGAAAGGTTTTAGTATTTGAACCTTTCATAAGTTATTGACTAATTTCATCAGCAAGTAGCATGGTATAGCCGCTGCAGTCCCTTTTAAAGTTGAATGTCAACCCCCACGTAGATCTTAAAAGCAGGAGTTTTTAGGGGCACCACCTCCTAAGAAAAGGGAGGTACATAATATTTTTGAGTCTCAGGATAAGGATAAGAGGCCCTTAATTAGCTTAGTACAACAACGACCACCACCACAACAATGATCACAGTTTCAACCATGACCAGCGATGCCACTATAGGCATTGACACAGTCTCTAGTATAATTTTAACCATGAAAACAAACTCAACAGCAGTTTAGACCCTCCTATAAAACACTAGAGAGTTAGCAGTACCTATATGAGAAGCTTAGCAAGGAATATCTCTTTAAAAGAAAAAAGTATAAAGAAAATTTTTAAATTCCTTATTAAGAAAAGTATTTTGACATTCCCATTTATTAATCATTCATGAGAATAGGGGCAGACTTATCATCCATTATATTGTCCATTCCACGGGCACATTAATTATGTTATTGAGGATTGTTATGTGTTCAAAGATATTGTGGAGAGCCTTATGGCTAATGGGGAGATTCACCTACATAATAGTGATTTGATACAACCCCTAGGACAGATTTCTCATATGGTTTAGATGATTATAGGCTCTAGTAAGTATAACAATTGACGTTGTGGTTAGAGGAGTGATAGTAGAGAACCCCTTAGTTCTAGGGAGGAGTGGCAGCTTGAACTCTCTTGCAAAACAAGGGGTATGATCAGATAAGTAGTTCAAAATTTAGTGGTAGTTGAGAGGAGGCCCCCATAGGCAAAGTCGATGGTTGCTAGTCTAGTTATTTTATTAGTTTCTTCTCCTTCTTCTATTGCAGTGCCTACTGAGCCCATTTCTTTTACTTCATGTACTAGAAATGTATGAAATAAAATTTTTTTTATAACTTTAGAGGGGATGATGGGATCTCTTAAAGCACTTATGCTGAAGTATTTTTTTCCCCTTCTATTGATGATGAAGTAATAGAAAAAGATGATTTTAGATACTTTTGGCCTCTTACTCCTTATAGTTCTACTTTTCCTACCTCTCATTTCTTTTATGCTTTATATATATTTGGTAATGATGGTGATCCTTCATATGGAGAAGAGTTTGTGTGTGATGAAGACCCTACTTTTACTATTCCTGAGGGTGGTTGTTACATGGACTCCATAGAAGAGTCCAAGAACACACTCTAATCTCTTTTTTTAGAGTCCATAGAATCCATGACCTCTGAAGTAAATGAGTTTTATGTTAAGCTTGACTCAGTGTAGGAGACCCAATTACATTTGGGGAAGATCCTTCCATCTAGATTGACTAAAAATAATAAAGAGAAAGATAAAAATATTATTACCTAAGATGATGATTCTATCCCTCCTCAAGCATAGTATAAACAGAAAAGAAATGGCCCTAAATTGGATGTTAATTGTAATATGTTTTCTCTTTTAAGAAAAATTTCATCTCTTCTTAATATTTATAATGCACTTATGATGTCTCTTGGCTTGAGAGAGACTTTGGTGAAGACTTTATTATAGCCATTTTTTTATCAAGCCTTCTTTGTCATTGAGTCTATTAAGGATCCATGCTATTTGAGAGAGATACCATGCATTACCTTTTTATATCAGGATATTTTGTTTGGGACTTCTCAGCATAATCATCCCTTATATTTTATTACTAAAGTCAATAGTCATGAGTTGAACAGGATCCTCATTGATCTAAGGGCTTCAGTAAATATTCTTAATTATGCCACCATACAGAGTCTCTCCATTAGTCACTTGAAACTTACTTCATATAAAATTATACTGAAGGGTTTCAACGATCAGGGCCAGCGTGCTATGGGGTCAATTACTTTGCCTTTGCATTTTGGAGATATTTTGATTGAGGCAAAGTTTCATGTTTTTAAGGCAGATACCTCATACAAGGCTCTCTTAAGAAGGCATGGGATTCATGAGAATGGCATGGTGCCTTCTACATTGCACCAGTGCATGAAGAATATAAGGAATGTTGTAGATTATTCCATTCATGGGGATACTCAACCATTTACCATGCATGAGGTCTCAATTTCTGACGACGTCGACCATTACATATCTCGAAAGGCTCGTAGTCCTCCCAGTGTTTAGTAATATGTGATTCCTACTAAAGTTATACAGGGTCCTGCACAGTAACTTGCATAGAGTCCAATAAAACCACTAGTACAGGGCCCATCACAGGTTTATATTGAGATAGATGTTTTTGTTGCAGATCACTTTGGATCTTCCTTTGGGTTCACATTTGGGTACGATGTTCTTCTTAGTAGAGGTAGGGGATGGCAGGCTAGAGGTTGATATATAGAGTCAACTCACCCTACCATAAACTTTAATACTCAAATTTATCATCCTTTGCATCTTTACACTTCCTCCTTGACTATCGAGTCCAATTCCTTTGATGATGAGATGGCTAATGCTTCTCATCATTCAATTCCCTCGCTCGCCTTTAGTATTAATGATTATAGTTTTTATCCTACATTCTGTAGCTATTAGATACCTCTAGGCGGCCTAGTCATTGATAGTGGCTCAGACAATGACATAGATGTCGGGCGTTAGACTACCAGTCGATAATCCCTTCCTCATTAGATGTATGGGATAAGAGTTAAAGAATTCAATCTTTAGCCTCCCCATACACTTCCCATTAGTGCTTGTGGTGCACTATTCTCTGATAGTCGCTTTTTGCAGGAGCTACACACTCTTTATGGGCCACCACAACATGGTTGACATGCGTCTTTATTTCACAGTGTAGGTGTCCCACAGAGTAATAATGTAATGGGTCCTGTGGAATCTGCTGTGGAAGATGAGGCACGCATCTCTCCCAACACTTTTCTTATTTTGTGGATAGTTGTGTTGAGGGGGGTGTTGTCCCTTCAACTTGGTCTGTTTGACAAGCTCTATAGCAAGCTCATATTTTGCGAACTGATCTACCTTAAACTTAGCGGGGTGAAGGCTATTTTGAGAAAGATCAGTTTCGTCTTGCCAACTTTCATGCTATGTCTCATGCCTATCCAGTTGTTTCTATCTTAGATGATGAAGTCCTAGATGATGTCGATGACAAGGATCAAATTCGACATATGCAAAAAAAAAAAAAAAAAACACGATGATTAGAACAAATGGCATGCTCTCTCCCTCCCATCTCTTGTGTGGCTGATTTTGTTCTTAAATTAAAGTCTATATTAAATTGAAATAATATTTAGAGAGGAAAAAATTTCTCATATTCCTATAAATTTCTATCCCGTAGGCATCCTTTGCACGTTGATAAATTCTCCTTATGATTTTCTTAATCAAGCCATTAATTCTTATCAAAGTATTGAGTTTCTTTTGTTGATCATTCCTCCTCTCATAAGAGGGAGACTTTGTTTCTCTTATGCTTGGAGGATAATCTTACAACTGAGAAATTCTTCTTTTAAGGATTTGGAAAGGAAGTAGAGTATAAAAAATGTTGAAACGAGTAAAGAGCCATAAAATGAGCTCAAAATGAAAGATGAATAATGTGTATAAAAATTAAAAGACATGTAAAGTGCGCAAAAATAAGTAAAGAGACACAAATTTAGCTAGAGATTTATGTAATTGGAAGGTCGACCAACTTGCATTTTGTGAGATCATGCTGATCGAGAGGTTAGCAAAGAGCAGAGGTTGGAGATAGCACCAAAAGAGAGGGAATTCTGCTAGAAGCTTTGAGTGTGCGTGCCAAGCCAGAAAAAATTGCTTTGTTGTTATTTAACGATGTTAAGAGGTATATGAGGCAATTAAAAAAATGTTGTGTAAGGTATTGTCGATCATGCCTTCAATGGACCATGCCGAACATCAGTAGCTAGATACATAACTCACGAACATTTGCCACCAGATGATCATCAGAGAGGTGAGGTACTTAATTTCATTGGATTTCATTTTTTAAAATAATAATAATTATTATTATTATTATAACTAAATAATAATAATAGTTATTATTACTAAAATGACAAAAATAAAATAAAAATAATACTATTGCGTCCTGGAATATTCACGGCTATAGAAAAATATGAAGTTTTATGTCATAGCATTGCATAAGGATCTAGCACGTAATCAGATAAGAGAGAGGGTGTAGCATTTATAAGAGACACTAAAATTTTTACATGGAAACCCCTGAAAAGGGGGAAAGTCTATGTGGCGAGGCCCAATTTGAATAAATCTACTAGTATTTACAATCGATTATAATTGAAGCACTTCTTTAGGAGATGACCTAAGCTTGATGTAACAAATATATATCATATATAGCACATTACATGGTGGGGGTTATATATACATGTTTGTTTGGTAGGCACAACTGTAGTTGATGTAATAGAGGTCAGAAAAATTATAGTTGGAAGGATACTTAAGGTCAAAAATATCGTTGTCTGAAAATGGAGGTCGGAAGAACTATAGTTGGCAAGAAATAGGGGTCCAAAAGATTATAGTTTTAAGATGGTACACTGGTAGAACTTCATGCTCAAGTGGTGTTCATACAAAAGTTTAGGCCTCAAGTGGTGGTCTGGCAGAAGTCTAAGCATCAAGTGGTGGTCCGATAGAACTCCGGGTGTCAAGAGATGGCCTGGTGGAGCTTAGGGCCTCAAGTGGTGGTTCGGTGGAAGTTTAGTCCTTAAGTGCTAGCATGGTGGAGCACAGGGCTTCAAGTGGTGGTCCTATGGAGAAATAACATCCGGCAATGGTCAACTGTAGTCTAGGCCTCAGGCAGGTTTCCAATAGAAGTTTGGGCCTCAAGTGGTGGTCTGACAGAGCAATGACATCAAGCTATAGTCTGGCAAAAGTTCAGGCTTCAGTTTGTGGTTCGGTAGAGGTGAGGACCTCAAGTGATGGTTTGATAAATCTCTGGGCTTCAGGTGGTAGCCCGATGGTGTATAAGGCCTCAAGTGGTGGTCCGGCGGAGCAACGATGTAAGGCGGTGGTCCGACGAAGTTGAGGGCCGCAAGTAGTGGTTCGATGGAGCAACGACGTTAGGAAGTGGTCCGGCGAAGGTCTGAGCCTCAAGTGGTGGTCCGGCAAAAGTTTGGGCCTCAAGTTGTGGTTTGGTAAAGGTGAGGGCCTCAAGTGGTAGTTTAGTAATAATTTGTGATTCAGGTGGTGGTCCGGTAAAACATTAGACTTTAGGTAGTGGTCTGGTAGAAGTGTAGGCCTTAAGTGGTTGTTCAGTAGAAGTCACGACCTGAGATGGTGGTCTGGCAGAAGTTTGGGCATCACGTGGTGGTCTGAGAGAAGTTCAGACCTCAGATGGTGGTCTAATAAAAACATGGGCATTAAGTTATGGTATGGCAGAGCTCCGTACCTTAAATAGTGGTCCGACGGAGCAATGACATCAAGCGATGCTCTGGAAGAGGGGAGGGTCACATGTGATGGTTCTGTTGAGGCAAGTGAATAGGTTGTTAAACCTAAGTTAATGTCCCACGGCTGTCAAAAGGGGGGGGGGGGGGAATTGGTAGTTAAAAATTATCCCTCTTTTAGATGAGTTGAACCGAAAATAAGCTTTAATGAATTTTTATAAAAAGTTTTCAACCACAACTTTTTAAACAGTAAAATCCAGAAAATAAAAAAATAATAAAAATAAACGACACAAGATTTATAGTGGTTCGATCTAAACCAGACCTACATCCACTCCTTAGAGGCACCCTCTGAGTATTGCACTAATATCAATAGTGTCTCTCCTTTTGCACCCACAGCAAGGTGGAGAAGCCTTTACAAACACTCTTTCCACCACTACACGGTGCGGTAGAGAACCGTCGTCCTTTTACACTATCCACAGTGTTGGAAGAGGACCGTCCATCCTTTCACACTCTCCTAGTGTGGGCAGAGAACCCTTCATGCTTTCACAATCTCCTAGTGTGAGCAGAGAATCCTTCATCCTTTCATACTCTCCTAGTATGGGCAGAGAACCCTTCGTCCTTTCACACTCTCCTAGTGTAGGCAGAGAACCCGATCTCTTTGACAGATCTCCTCACAAGAAATCTAAAAGGAAGAAAGAAAAATGTGAAGTAATCTCAAATCATAAGTAGGAAATCTTATCTTTGAACACCAAGCAAATCCTTCACGCTCTAGTTGAAGAAATCCTTCTTTGAATACTCTCTCACTCTCTCCTTGAGTCTTCTTTCAATAGGCACGAAGATCAATGACCAGAAAGATATGGTGGCAGTATAATTTAAACTGTATATAGGAAAGACAAAAAACTACCCAAAAACAACAAATTTTCAATTCTATACACAGTGAATCGTCCTGTATGATCATAGATTGTCCCGGACGATTTTACTTAAAGTGTCGGAAATGATCCTAATGTATATTGGTACGAACTATGTTTGTACACGATCATCATCCCGTACGAACTAGGTTCTTCCTGTACAAAATGATTATTCCAAAGGTCGGTTTCCAAATCCTTGCAGAACGTAACCAACTGTGGTAAGTCGGTTCGGTTCGTCTTGGGATGAACGAGTTTCATCCTGGACAATTTTAAACATAGAGTTTCATCCAGATACGAAGGGTAAATTTTGTCTGGACAATTTTAAACAGAGAATCTCGTCCAGAGACGAACTATATTTGTCCCGTACGATAAGTTCACAAAAATTATTCTCCCATATGTATGTGTTGTGAATATTCACTCAATTACAATCACTCCCTCTCAATTCAAAGATATTTTTAAAGCTTTTTGAATTTGATTTGAAGTTTTCATAGTTTGGAATTGATTTTCCTGAAATGTTAGTATACACTAGAGCAAAAACAAAATCTTCCAAAAAGTATTAGGAGATATTTATACATAAAACAAGAATATTTGAAATCATCAAAATAATACAAGTTGCAAGAATGTAAAATATGTAAATAGCAACTCTCTTAACATTCTCCCGAATAAAAAATTTATATTTCAAATTTCAATGTCAATTATAAATGAACATAAGATCAATTTGAATTAAGAGATAAAAAGAGTCCGGAAAGAAGTAACTACCACATGTGGCGCTTTGTGCATCTTTTTCAATTTTATGCCACATTTTTGTGCATCTTTTTACCTTGGGCTTATTTTGTGCCTCCCTTTTTTTTATTGTAAACTTTTGCGCATTGCTTTTGATTTTTGTACATTTGTACAATTTTTAAGTGTAATTGAATTTTTTCCAAAATCAATAATCTAAAATTTCAAAATTTTCTAAGTGCATAAATACTATTTGAAAATAGAAATACAAAATAAAAAAAACATCTGAATTGCAATAATAATATTAAAGATAATATAGTCTAAATAAGAGACATGGAATTGAAAATCCTAATAATATCAAGTTATAAACATCACTTAAATTTAGAATAATTAGATTTTCTAATAAAATTAGTTTTAATTTACAATTTAGGTTAAAGCACTATTAAGATTAAAAAAATAATGAATGTCGTAAAGTCTAATACACATTTCTAAAATAATTAAACAATAAAACATTGGAACATATATTGATATCAAATGAAGATATTACGATTTTAAGTCCTAGATATCAATAATAACATAACTAAAATAAGGAAAATTCAAAAATCTAAAAGAAATCACTTAACACATGAACTACAAAGAAATACAGAACAAACACAACAATCATTCAGATGGACCCTAATTTGGAAGAGGAGGAGGTGGTGCTGCACCAAAGAAGTTGAAGTAACTACTCATCATAAACATGCTGGAATTTATGACATTTATCTGATCACGCATAAATTCCATATCTTGATTGTACTGAATATCCTGCTGCTGCAAATGAGTTTCAAATTGATCAAACCTTTGATCAAAATGAGCCTCTAAATTGTCAAATCTTTGAACCAAATTCTAATAATTTGGTTCAGTAGCAGATGTAGGTTCAGCTTCTTCTTCTGTTTCACTAAGAACAACATGAGGTTTGCTAGGCTCGTCCTTATTGAAGATTTCTCTAAAGGATGCATCATTGTAGTTGAGTGGTTCTTCAAAATCTTATTCTGGATGAATCAAATCATACTTCTTTTCTAAAATATAGAAAATTAGATGTCCTAAGGCTATGATCTTCTTTCTTTTATGATCAACATGACCAATTTCAGAAAGACCATAAATGTAATCAATTAGGAGTTGAGCATCATCTATAGGTTGTCTGGTCATTATCAAGTAGGTAACAGTAGAAAGAAGAGGAGTGATATTGACTCTATCACCAGCTTTAGGTATAATGGAAGTTCTAAGTACGTGCTGGATGATACGGGCATCACGAACTAAAGTTCCTACCTTAGGTACATGATCCTTAAAGTTTACTCCTCTAATCACTCGATTAACTTAAGTCCAATTAAAATTTGTGGAGGTTAAGGTGTGTGCTCTTAATCCTTCAGTCCTTAAGTTTAGGAAGATACCAAGGTCAGCCTTTGTGATTTCAATTTTCTTTTTAAAAACAAAGGAATTGATGACAGAATTGTCGGAGTTGAAAGACATGTTCGTCAAAAAATAATGGAAGGTTTCTTTGTTGTAGAAGTGCACTAAGGTGAGGATTAAACTAAATTGAGTAGAGGCAAACAAGTGCATTACTTTAAAAGTTAATTGTTCCTGTAGGAGTACTCTAGATGGGGTAATTTTCGTAGAGACTAACCTAGCATAGGATTCTTCATTGGCTTTAGGAAGGAAATTTTCAGATGTATTTCTTGGTGGACCCTTATCCAAAGACTTTTGGCACTTGCTAGAACTTGCCATTGAAAGATCTTAAAAGAAGAAAGGTTTGAAAGAGATGTGTGAAAGTGACTGTTCTGTTAAAAAATGAAATCAATTTATGGAAAAATGACTGTTCGTACAAGACGAAATTTCTTTCATCCTGTACGAGTTCGATTCATCCCGTACGAATAAATTTCGTATGGACGAACGAATGATTTAAAAAAGAAACAACTTTTTGTAAACACACAACTTACGAAGCATCCTTTCATACTGGCTTTTGACCAAAATGATCGAACAGACAAACATGTGTTCGTCCGGACGATAAGAAATTTAGTTCGTTTTAGTGTCTGTTGAAATATGTCCCCCGCTATGAACCGACATCTGTTCGTTTGGATGAACCAAAGGTTCGTACAGACGAATATAGTAATAAAAATGACCTCATCCATTTAATTGTTTTATGCATTCGTCCTAACGATGATGACTTAAAATTTTTTATTTTCTCACTCAAACAAAACAAATAAAAAACAAACAAAGAAAATGACTAAACACAGAATCTAAAAAGATAAATCACACAAACAAAATAAAAATCACAAAGGACATAAATAAAAAATCAATGTTGCAAAAAATATTTTTAATTAAGCATTTAAATCAATCACTCCAAGCCTTGTTCTTAATGTATTGAAAGTATCAAAGGCAAAAAGTTTTGTAAAAAATGTCTTCAAGCTGATTTTCAGTTGAAACATGGGTAAGTTCATTTTCTCCCTTGGATACTTGATCCCTTATGAAATGATGCCTTATGTCTATGTGTTTGGTTCTTGAATGTTGAATAGGATTTTTAGAAATACAAATAACACTAGTATTATCACAATAAATTGGTATAGTGCCTATAGTTAATCATAAATCAATCAATTGTTGTTTTAACCAAAGTACTTGTGCCACACAACTTCCTAACGCAATGTATTCAGCTTCTGCAGTAGATAGTGCCACTGAATTTTGTTTTCTACTAGACCATGAAACTAATTAATTTCCAATGAACTGACATGTTCCAGAAGTACTTTTTCTATCCACTCTACAGCCTACAAAGTCAAAATCTGAATAACCAATAATTTCAAATGAAGAGCTAAACTTAGGATACCAAATTCCTAAGTTCTGAGTTCCTAGTAAATATCTTAAAATTCTTTTCACTGCTGTCAAATGTGATTCTTTTGTATCTGATTGAAATCTAGCACACAAGAAAACACTAAACATGATATCGGGTCTGCTAGCCAAAGCCATGATTCATCAGAAACAGTTTTTAAATAAAAAGCATTTGGAGTATGAATGAAATTTAAACCTAGCATATAAACATTATTTACCATTTTTCCATTCAAAACATCTTTACCATTAAGGCTTAATATGTAGCTAGTAGGGAAATTTTTTACACAATAACCCTTGTCACATAGTTGTCTTATACTAAACAAATTATATTTTAAGGCTTCAACCAATAACACATTGTCTATAAAAAAATTCTTTAAATTTTCAATTAAACATGTCCCAACCACCTTCCTTGTGGTTTTATCTCCAAGTGTAACCTTGCCTCCACTCCTAACTTCCAGCATTATGAATTGAGCAGTATCTCCAGTCATGTGCTTTGAACATCCGTTGTCTAGGTACCATATGCTCTCACGAGGTCTTGTGTGAGAGCAACTCTGCAAAATTATTAAATGTTAGACATGGGAAAACAAACAAGTTTGGGTTCTCCTTTTGGTAATTTATAATCAGATGTATGTATGATATGTCTAGGTTTATGCATCTTAGGTCTCCACACCAAATTAGTTTTCATCTTCAAGGTACAAGTGTGACCTATATGTCCAAGCAATCCTTAATTATTACATTTGACATTAGGAAAAGGATTCTTAAGTCTTCTACCATTTATCTGTCTATTTAGGGATTATATAAATTTAGGACACATAATAGGATTAGTAAAATCTTCAAGTTTAGGAGGTATCCTTTTATCCTAGAGAGCTTTTATCGTTAATTTGTAAAATGAATTCATATATTCCAAAATTTGATTTAAATAATTAATTTTATATAATTTGCTCTCAAATTCATCCATAAAGTTCTTAAAATCTTTCTCGAGTTCTTCATAGGATGATTTTAAATTCTCATGATTTTTATTCAAGTCATCAAACTCATCAAGTAATTTCATGTGGTTATTATCAATCAAAGCATGATCTTTCCTAAGAATTTCATGTTCCTTTTTAAGTTCTATAAATTATAGACTTAGACTAGCATGAATTTTCTTCATTTTTCTATATGCATCATGCATGTGTTCAGAAACTTCAAATAATTTATCATAAGTTAAGTCACATACATCTTCTTGTTCTAACTGATCAAGACTATTAGCCATTAAGCACAGATTAGTGACTTCCTCTTCTTTTTCAGTATCAGATGAATCTGAAACTGAGTCTGCCTAGAAATGTTTTTGAAAATTCTTTCTGCCCTTCTTTACAGTAGGTTTCTCCTCTACCTTTCCTTGCTAGGATTGGCTTTGAGTTTAGGGAAATCAGTCTTTATATGACCAGGTTTCCTGCATTCATAGCAAATAAAATCATTAGAAACCTTGTCATTTCTATTAAATTTACCTCAATTCCATTGCTGGCATCTCTTCCGCTTCCTCTTCATAAAGCTTTTGAATTGTCTAGTTATTAATACAATGTCATCTTCATCCTCAAGTTGTGAGTGTTCACTCTCATACTCTTCCACTTTTAATGCTATATTTTTTTTCCTTTTGGGGTTCACCTATATCAATCTTTCTTTGGCTAACTCCTTGCTCGTAAGAAAAAAGTGAACTAAGAAGATTGTCAATTGAATAAATGTTTAGATTTTTAGACTCTGTAATTGCAGTAATTTTAGCATCATAAGTAGTAGGTAAACAATGAAAAATCTTATTAACCATTTCAGCATTCGTTAGTTCCCTACCAAGTGCATGCAAAGAGGTAACTATTTGAGTAAATCTTGTGTACATATCAGAAATGGATTCATTAGATTTCATACAAAACAGTTCATAATAATGCAACAAGATATTAAGTCTAGATTGTTTAACCTCATTAGTCCCCTCATATGTTATACAAAGTCTATCCTATATGTCCTTTCCACTTTTGTAAGTAGAAACCTGCATGTAGTCTTTAGATTTTAAAGCACAAAAGAAACTATTCAAACATTTAGCATTTAATTATGCTAAGTCATGTTCTTCTACAATCCAGTCTACAAAACGTGTTTCAACTCTAACTCCATCAACTAATCTAGTTGGTTTTGAATATCCTTCCTGGACTAGGATCCACATACGATAATCAAGTGACTGTAAGAAAGTAGACATGTGTGTTTTCCAAAAATTAAAAAGGTATATTATCAAACAGTGGAGGTCTAGTAATAGAGTAACCCTCAGGTGTGTTTTGGTTTCTATATGTAGCCATCTACATTAATCAAAAAGTAGTTTAAATTTATGATTTTGAAACAAAACTCTGATACCACTTGTTGAGGCTAGTGAATAGGTTGTTAAACCTAAGTTAATGTCCCACGGCTATCAAGAGGGGGGGTTGAATTGATAGTTAAAAATTATCCCTCTTTTAGATGAGTTGAACTGAAAATAAACTTTAATGAATTTTTATAAAAAGTTTTTCTACCACAACTTTTTAAATAATAAAATGCAAAAAATAAAAAAATGGTAAAAATAAATGACACAAGATTTATAGTGGTTCAATCTAAACTAGACCTACATCCACTCCCCATGGGCACCCTCTGAATATTGCACTAATACCAATAGTGTCTCTCATTTGCACCCACAGCAAGGCTGAGAAGCCTTTACAAACACTCTTTCCACAATTACACGGTGCGGCATAGAACCGTCATCCTTTTACACTATCCCCAATGTTGGCAGAGAATCGTCCATCCTTTCACACTCTCCTAGTATAGGCAGAGAATCCTTCGTCCTTTCACACTCTCCTAGTGTGGGCAAAGAAACCTTTATCCTTTCATACTCTCCTTGTGTGGGCAGAGAACCCTTTGTCCTTTCATACTCTTCTAGTGTAGGCAGAGAACCCTTCGTCCTTTCACACTCTCCTAGTATGGGCAGAGAACCCTTCGTCCATTCACACTCTCCTAGTGTTGGTAGAGAACCCTTCATCCTTTCACACTCTCCTAGTGTGGGCAGAGAACCCTTCATCCTTTCACACTCTATTAGTGTGGGCAGAGAACCCTTTGTCCTTTGACACTCTCCTAGTGTAGGCAGAGAATCTAATCTCCTTGACAGATCTCCTCACTAGAAATCTAGAAGGAAGAAAGAAAAGAGTGAAGTAATCTCAAATTACAAGTAGGAAATCTTACCTTTGAACACCAAGCAAAGACTTCACGCTCTAGTGGAACAAATGCTTCTTTGAATACTCTCTCTCACTCTTTCCTTGAGTCTTCTTTCAATAGGCATGAAGATCAATGACCAAAAAGATATGGTGGTAATCTAATTTGGACTATATATAGGAAAGATAAGAAAAACTGCCCAAAAACTATAAATTTTTAATTATGTACGCAGTGGATCGTCTCGGACGATTTTACTTTAAGTGTCAGAAATGATCCTAATATATATTGGTACGAACTATTTTTGTACATGATCATCATCTCCTACGAACTAGGTTCGTCCGGTATGAAATGGTTATTCCATAGGTCAGTTTCCAAATCCCTGCAGGACGTAACCAACTGTGGTAAGTCAGTTTGGTTCGTCCTGGGACGAACGAGTTTCATCCTGGATGATTTTAAACAGAGAGTTTTGTCCAGAGACGAATGGTAAATTTCATCTGGATGATTTTAAACAGAGAATCTCGTTCAGAGATGAACCATGCATTTCATCTGGATGAACACTGTAAAGTGAGAATCCATAGGAGTTTGTCCCGGGATGAATATTAAATTCGTCCGGACGATTAGGACTTAAAAAAAGTTTCTCATTGCCTATTCGATCCATTGCTCGTCTGAGGGGTTAATTGACATGATCGTCCCGTATGAACTATGTTCATCCCGTTCGATCAGTTCACAAAATTTATTCCCCCATATATGTGTGTTGTGAATATTCACTCAATTATAATCACTCCCTCTCAATTAGAAGATATTTTTAAAGCTTTTAATTTACAATTTATTGGATGTTGAATTTGATTTGAAGTCTTCATAGTTTGGAGTTTATTTTCTTGAAATATTTGTACACACTAGAGCAAAAACAATTCTTCCAAAAAGTGATATGAGATATCTATACATAAAACAATAATATTTGAAATCATCAAAATAATACAAGTTGCAAGAATGTAAAACATGCAAATAGAAACTCTCTTAACAGGTTCTACGGAGCTCAAGGCCTTATGTGGTGGTCCAGCAAATGTTTGAGCCTTATTTGATGGTCCGATAGAAGTATGGGCCTTAAGTGGTGGTCCATAAGACCAACGATGTCAAGCGGTGGTTCGACAGAAGTTCGGGCCTTAGGTGGTGGTCCAGCAAAGGTGAGGACCCCAAGTGGTTGTCCAATAAAACTTCAAGCCTTAGGTGGAAGCCTGGTGGAGCACAGAGCCTCAAGTGGTGGTCCGACAGAGAAATGATGTCAGGTTATGGCCTAACAGAGGTGAGAGCCTCAAGTTGTAGTCCGGTGGAGAAACAATATCAGACGATGGCCCGGTAGAATTCCAAACCTCAGGTGGTGGTCTAGCAGAAGTACAGACCTCAAGTGGTGGTCCGCAGAAGTCCGGGCATCATGTGGTGGTCTAGGAGAAGTTTGGGCCTTATATGGTGGTTCAACAAAAACCAGGTCCACAAGTTTTGTTCTAGCATAGCTCCTGGCCTCAAGTGGTGGTCCGACAGAACAACAACATCAAGCTATGATTCGACAAAGGTAAGGGCCTCAAGTTATGGTCCGGTGGAGCTCAAGCCCTCAAGTGGTGGGCAAGTAGAAGTTCAGACCATATATGGTGGCCTGGCAGAATTCTAGGACTTATGTGGTGGTCCAACGGAGCAACAACATCAAGTAATGGTCCAGTGAAGCTCAGACCCTCAAGTGGTGGTCCGGCGGAACTCCAGCATTTGGGGGTAGTTTTATAGAGGAGAGGGCCTTAAGTGGTGGTCCGATGGAGCAACGACGTTAGGTGGTGGTCCGGCGGAGCTCAGGCCCTCAAGTGGTGGTCCAGCGGAACTTGAGTCTTATACGATGGTTCGATAGAGGAGAGGTCCTCAAGTGGTGGTCTGGCAAAAGAGAGGGCCTCAAGTGGTGGTCCAACGAAGCAATGACGTTAGGCGGTGGTCCGGTGGAACTTAGGCGGTGGGCGAGGAGGAGCTTCTTCCTTCTTTATTTCCTTCTCTTCTCTTCTTCTCTTCCTTCTTAGGTTGCCCCCGTTCAAGATAATTTAGGGGCCTATTTATAGATTTTTTTAGTGGCATGGCCCTAAAAAGGAGAGAGATCAAGGGTAAATGGGAAGTGGTTGGATGGACGACTGATATTGAATCCCTTGATCGTGGAAACTTAGTCTGACATTTGAAGATATTAATGTTATTGGAATTCAATGATCTTGGGCTTGTTGGATTTGGCTTGTCGAGCTCCTTGATTTGACTATAAGCATGCTATGTTTGAAACTTTTTGTTAACCCAAATTGTTGTTCAAACTTTCCAAAAAGTGCTTCAGGTCCTTGATTTGGACTCATTTGGGCTCAGATTGATTCGAAGTTTGTGTCGTTTGGTTCGTATTTTTGAGACGTTCAGTTTGACATTAAGTTTATTGAAATCGAATTTTGGATGGTACAAATTTTAATTTTGGAAGTTTCCAACTTGATTTGCTTTGAGATTCGTTCCTGATCAAGATAATTTTTTGATAACGTGTCAAGTAGTTTCCACTTCTATTTTCATGTAATTTCATCAAAAATTTTGTCAGATTGTATCGATTTATACGTGTAATTTTCTTCAAACAAATTTATTGTGCCCTTTAGATGATTTGGATGTTCTAAACACAATGGGATAGTACATTTTGCATTCATACAATGTTTGAGCGATGTTAAGGGTTATTTTTTCATCAATTTTGCTTTTTTTGCACATAGTTTGATGTATAGGTGAGCAAAAGCTAAAAATATAATATACAAGTATTTACCTTAGATGTACTATATGATATGATTAGCTTTATCTTAAGAGATCATTGAGATTGAACAAACTCTGAATTAATGACTTAAGATGTATAAGTTTAAATTTTTAGTTAAAGTGACTCAAACAAGAATAGTCACTAAAAACTCTATTTTTATCCTATTTAATCATTATCACTAAATTTACCAAATCATAAAATTTCTAGGAAATTTTATGTAACATAATAGCCTTATTCCAATATGAACTCCGACGCATCATAGGCTTTGGGCTTTGGTTTGTGTATGTTTCATAAATAAAATACGTGCATATATGAATGAGTTGTATAGGTGTTCATTTGTATGGTACCCAATACTATTTTGTTCTAGTACTAGCATGCACATTCCTACAAAGTCTGGAATGTGTACAACAATGATCTCCCAAGATATTCTACCCCACTAATGCTTTCTACCATCCATTGATGTAATGCATGAACTTAATGTAATAAATTGAGTATTTGCATAAAAATATATATTCTTTTATGATTAAATATATGAAACAGACTCTGACTCTACATAAAAGAAAAGGTGGCTAAGCTCCACCACCAAAAATATGGGTTATAGGCCTACCACATATAAAAAATCAAATATATTTTCTTAAGATCTTCGAGCTCCAGGTCGTCTGTGGAATTCCAAAAGAGATTATCATTCAAAAGAAAAAAAAAACATCAACTTTTAGAGCCCCACTTGCATGTATTAAACAGTTGTATTTGACTCTTTTATAACTCATGATGTTGTACAACTTGATATGCATACAAATCTTGGATTATTGATTCTGGTATATATAATTCATTTCCTAGGTAGATTCTATTTCTATTTGTAATATAAAGACATGAAAAAAGAGTATTAGTATATACAAATCTATGATTACAGAAATATAAAGACATGAAAAGAGAGCATTGTTATATAAATAAAGTTTTGCAGTTATGTAATAAACTTATTCCCTTAGTACAGTCCTTAAAGGGCCTAAACGCATCAATAGAAAATAAAATGTATGAAATTCCAGATAGCATAAGTATAAATAAAATAAAATAGGTGCTCTCAAAGAAAAAAACCCGGCAAACAATCCACACGAACGACATAACTTAGGCTATAATTTAGTTGTCTTAGAAAACCATCTATATTTTAAAAGAGGTTTTTTGGCTTTGGTAAGTTCTATCAGAGTTTAATATTTGAGTTGTATCAATTTGAAATGTTTATTTATTAAGGGCCAAAAAGGAATTTTACTTGAAGTTTACATTTTATTAATTTGGATTATATTATTATTATTTTAATTGTCGGTTAACTTAATTATAAGGAATTTATAGATTAGTAACCCTAAAATGCAATGGTTACTAATTTATAAATCCTAAGGCTTATAAATGAAATGCAATCATCCCCCATATAGAATATATGACAACATGAAAGCTTTGTAAGAACTAGTTGTAATTTATTGGGGATATAGATGAGATCCTTCAATCTATTACACATACCCTCCAAGTAGAGTCAAGTATGATTTATAGGGTCAACGTATTATTATTGTTTGATTAAGGGCTATAAAATTTTTAAACCCATGTCTTCCATAAGTGGAGGCTAGCCTCGTGCATGAAGCCTTTAACTTATTATTTAAGTTTAATTAAATCCGCAAGTCAAAAAAGTGTGTCCCCTCCTAGAAGGAATCAAGCATCAAATAAAAGGATTGCGTGATCTAGAAGTATTAAAGGCTTTAAATGTAATGCTCTCTAAAATGAATTAAGCACCAAGCATGAAAGCCTAATTATTGTAATTGATATTAATTATCAAATTAATTTAAATAAAAAAAATTTAAACAAATAAATTATCAAATAATGTTTTTTTATATTTTAAATTTTTATCAAACTTTCAAATATTTAATGAATTATTTGAAAAGTTTAATTAATTTTAAATAATTATTAATGAATTATAATAAAAAAGTTTCAAAACTTTTATTTAAATTGAAATGATTTTATCTCTAAATTTTTATATGCATTTTTAAATTAAATTTGTTATATTTATTTAATTATATAATGAGTTAAAATTCAATTTTAATTGAAATTTTTTATTTAAATTGATATCACAAATTTTTGTTTTTATTTGAATTTTTTTATATATTTTATTTTTAAAATTGTTACTTAATTAATATTTAATTTAGGGCAGTTAATTATTAAGAAAAATCTAATTAAATTTGAATGTGGAATTTATTTTTGTTTGATAGTTTGATTTGAAGTTGATTAAAGGGTTGTTGGTATTTTTTATGTATTTTTCCTTATTTTTTGTTATTTTTTAAAATTTCAACCCTAATGAAGTGTTAATTATGATTTGTTTTAGCTCAAATAATGTAAAATCAATATAGATTTATTTCTAGGGTGTGTGATACCTCTGGATTTACTATGTTTATGTTTAACTCCTATTGATAACTACAAGAAAAAAGGTTATTAGCGACCATCAAAATTGGTTTCTAATAAAGATAATTTTTGTTGCTAAAATAAATAGGGACCAAAAAATTTTGGGTTGCTGGTTTGTAGCAGTAGCCTCATCGCTGAGCCTTTTAGCGGCCAAAATTTCTTTTGGTTACTAAATTAGTGACCACCAATTAGTATTGGTCGCTAAAATGGTACAATTTATCGTCCATTTTATTGACGCTAATGATTATTTATTTGGATGGTATTTAATATTCTAATTATTAATTTTATTTATCACATTTGTTAATAGCGACCAAAATAAAAATTGGTCGCCAAAAAAATCAACCAAGTAAATCACAAGCCCCTTTAATTTCATGAAATGTGGTTATTAATGCAAATCAATTTTTGTCATATTTAGTAAAATTTATTTATTATTTAATTATTATACCGTTTCTAAAACATTTAAGATTAATCAATCACTCTTTGATATTATCACATCTAATTACTTCTCATTAATTAGACATATAAAATACATATTAAATAAAAAATACTAATTTTATTACATTGAGGTAACAAAAATAACAAATAATGAATTAAAAGAAAAAATTCATTCTTCAATGTAGTAAACAAGAATTTGCTAGAAGAAAATGAAAATTGTATTCATTCATATACTTTTAAAAATACATTCATCAATTAAAAAAAAAATACAATCTCTAAAATATCAATTCTAAAATTTTAATGTTTACAAAATAATTAACTATAACTTCTATAGTTGAACGTTGCGAAGGTCATCAACTATGAAGGTGTCGCATTAACAGCTTGTCCGACAAGGAATCTCACTCCCATAGTAAAAGTTGCGGCCTTATTCCCACATGTTGTAATCTCTAGCTACAACGCCAAGAACAACCCTGCATGCCCATTACCATCTTCAAATGTTCATGTTTGATTAACAGCTTCTTATGCAAAGAATTTGGCTTTTTAGCATGAAGACGTTGGTATGTTCTACTTTCTAAAGCCTCTTCATCAATGCCAATCATGCTATCTTAAGGGTGCTGATCATTGCCAACAAAATTAATAGTTAACAATCTGCAATTAAATACTAAATTTAAAGCATTTTTATTATAAAAATGGATTTGAGGGAATGCAAACATGAAGATATCTTAGAAATTAATGTCCACAATCTAGACAAGGTTCTAGCTTTACAAAGCAAATAATAATAATTTTTAAGATTCAAAGAGCATGTTATTTAAGATCTCACTAGTTCTTTTGATGGTTTAGCTAAGAGAATCAATCACTAATATTTAAATATGAATATAATATCATGCCTATTATGAAAGGGAACACGTGTTCAAAGCGAAAAAAAATATATTGTTATTCACTATTGAGAAGAGAATGGAGTGTACAAGCCAATATTCAATTTCACTGAAGATGCAACATTTTCAAGTTCGTCATAAATATTACATGTAAATGATAAGAATAAGTTGGATTTCTTCTCTCAGTTTTTACAATGGGCATACTGATAAATAATAGAATAAACAGAGAACAAAGATCATACAACAATTGGACAATTGGCACAATTCTCCACCATTGAACAAGAAATCAAGAATTCACAATAATATTTGAAGGAATGACATGAAATGTAAAACTATAAAATCCACACTAGTTTAGTTTGCAAGGAGTAGCTGTCACCAAGAGATAGAAATTTTATCAAGAAGAGAGTTTTCAATCTTCTTCTTATAAGATTAATCAAACTTTTATCCATTGCTTTAACCTGACCAAATTATGAATAAAAATAATTATTGCATGAAAAATATTGCACCCATTTTAAAAAAAAAAAATTTAAGTAAATATTCAAAAATAATATGCTTCAAATCATTTCTCATTTAATTTTTTTTTGTGTGAAGACAATAGAAAATTCAAATTATTATGATGATACTATGATTTGTTCACCTTTAAGAATTTATAATCATATGCATGTATGATATGTCTAGGTTTATGCATCTTAGTTCTCCACACCAAATTAGATTTCATCTTCAAAGTACAGGTGTGAGCTATATGTCCCAAAAATCCACAATTATTACATTTAACATTAGGAAAAATATTCCTATGTTTTCTTCCATATGATTGTCTTCTAAGGGATTTCATGAATTTAGGATAATATTTAGGATTTGTAAAATCTTCAAGTTTAGGGGGAATCCTATTATCCTC